>NC_091166.1:16117040-16135608 GCF_040958095.1 Procambarus clarkii
CTACTTCTTTTGTAAGGTCTGATGGCGTAGTGGGTTAAAGCATACTAGTTATGCCAGCTACTGGAAGAAAGTTTGTGCTTTCTGGGTTCGAGTCCCACTGGTGGGTGTTGTCCAAAGATTGTTTATCTTCACTTGTGGTTTATGCAAGTATAGGCTTATAAGCTGGACACGAGTTCTCTCACATTGACAGTGGCTTGACGAAAATTGCAGACTGACCCCTCACTCATCTGGTGCCTTCGGGAGGTAGAGATGTTTGAGATATATATATCTCGAACTATCTACTTCTTTTGTAAGGTCTGATGGCGTAGTGGGTTAAAGCATACTAGTTATGCCAGCTACTGGAAGGTAGTTGTGCTTTCTGGGTTCGAGTCCCACTGGTGGGTGTTGTCCAAAGATTGTTTATCTTCACTTGTGGTTTATGCAAGTATAGGCTTATAAGCTGGACACGAGTTCTCTCACATTGACAGTGGCTTGACGAAAATTGCAGACTGACCCCTCACTCATCTGGTGCCTTCGGGAGGTAGAGATGTTTGAGATATATATATCTCGAACTATCTACTTCTTTTGTAAGGTCTGATGGCGTAGTGGGTTAAAGCATACTAGTTATGCCAGCTACTGGAAGGTAGTTGTGCTTTCTGGGTTCGAGTCCCACTGGTGGGTGTTGTCCAAAGATTGTTTATCTTCACTTGTGGTTTATGCAAGTATAGGCTTATAAGCTGGACACGAGTTCTCTCACATTGACAGTGGCTTGACGAAAATTGCAGACTGACCCCTCACTCATCTGGTGCCTTCGGGAGGTAGAGATGTTTGAGATATATATATCTCGAACTATCTACTTCTTTTGTAAGGTCTGATGGCGTAGTGGGTTAAAGCATACTAGTTATGCCAGCTACTGGAAGGTAGTTGTGCTTTCTGGGTTCGAGTCCCACTGGTGGGTGTTGTCCAAAGATTGTTTATCTTCACTTGTGGTTTATGCAAGTATAGGCTTATAAGCTGGACACGAGTTCTCTCACATTGACAGTGGCTTGACGAAAATTGCAGACTGACCCCTCACTCATCTGGTGCCTTCGGGAGGTAGAGATGTTTGAGATATATATATCTCGAACTATCTACTTCTTTTGTAAGGTCTGATGGCGTAGTGGGTTAAAGCATACTAGTTATGCCAGCTACTGGAAGGTAGTTGTGCTTTCTGGGTTCGAGTCCCACTGGTGGGTGTTGTCCAAAGATTGTTTATCTTCACTTGTGGTTTATGCAAGTATAGGCTTATAAGCTGGACACGAGTTCTCTCACATTGACAGTGGCTTGACGAAAATTGCAGACTGACCCCTCACTCATCTGGTGCCTTCGGGAGGTAGAGATGTTTGAGATATATATATCTCGAACTATCTACTTCTTTTGTAAGGTCTGATGGCGTAGTGGGTTAAAGCATACTAGTTATGCCAGCTACTGGAAGGTAGTTGTGCTTTCTGGGTTCGAGTCCCACTGGTGGGTGTTGTCCAAAGATTGTTTATCTTCACTTGTGGTTTATGCAAGTATAGGCTTATAAGCTGGACACGAGTTCTCTCACATTGACAGTGGCTTGACGAAAATTGCAGACTGACCCCTCACTCATCTGGTGCCTTCGGGAGGTAGAGATGTTTGAGATATATATATCTCGAACTATCTACTTCTTTTGTAAGGTCTGATGGCGTAGTGGGTTAAAGCATACTAGTTATGCCAGCTACTGGAAGGTAGTTGTGCTTTCTGGGTTCGAGTCCCACTGGTGGGTGTTGTCCAAAGATTGTTTATCTTCACTTGTGGTTTATGCAAGTATAGGCTTATAAGCTGGACACGAGTTCTCTCACATTGACAGTGGCTTGACGAAAATTGCAGACTGACCCCTCACTCATCTGGTGCCTTCGGGAGGTAGAGATGTTTGAGATATATATATCTCGAACTATCTACTTCTTTTGTAAGGTCTGATGGCGTAGTGGGTTAAAGCATACTAGTTATGCCAGCTACTGGAAGGTAGTTGTGCTTTCTGGGTTCGAGTCCCACTGGTGGGTGTTGTCCAAAGATTGTTTATCTTCACTTGTGGTTTATGCAAGTATAGGCTTATAAGCTGGACACGAGTTCTCTCACATTGACAGTGGCTTGACGAAAATTGCAGACTGACCCCTCACTCATCTGGTGCCTTCGGGAGGTAGAGATGTTTGAGATATATATATCTCGAACTATCTACTTCTTTTGTAAGGTCTGATGGCGTAGTGGGTTAAAGCATACTAGTTATGCCAGCTACTGGAAGGTAGTTGTGCTTTCTGGGTTCGAGTCCCACTGGTGGGTGTTGTCCAAAGATTGTTTATCTTCACTTGTGGTTTATGCAAGTATAGGCTTATAAGCTGGACACGAGTTCTCTCACATTGACAGTGGCTTGACGAAAATTGCAGACTGACCCCTCACTCATCTGGTGCCTTCGGGAGGTAGAGATGTTTGAGATATATATATCTCGAACTATCTACTTCTTTTGTAAGGTCTGATGGCGTAGTGGGTTAAAGCATACTAGTTATGCCAGCTACTGGAAGGTAGTTGTGCTTTCTGGGTTCGAGTCCCACTGGTGGGTGTTGTCCAAAGATTGTTTATCTTCACTTGTGGTTTATGCAAGTATAGGCTTATAAGCTGGACACGAGTTCTCTCACATTGACAGTGGCTTGACGAAAATTGCAGACTGACCCCTCACTCATCTGGTGCCTTCGGGAGGTAGAGATGTTTGAGATATATATATCTCGAACTATCTACTTCTTTTGTAAGGTCTGATGGCGTAGTGGGTTAAAGCATACTAGTTATGCCAGCTACTGGAAGGTAGTTGTGCTTTCTGGGTTCGAGTCCCACTGGTGGGTGTTGTCCAAAGATTGTTTATCTTCACTTGTGGTTTATGCAAGTATAGGCTTATAAGCTGGACACGAGTTCTCTCACATTGACAGTGGCTTGACGAAAATTGCAGACTGACCCCTCACTCATCTGGTGCCTTCGGGAGGTAGAGATGTTTGAGATATATATATCTCGAACTATCTACTTCTTTTGTAAGGTCTGATGGCGTAGTGGGTTAAAGCATACTAGTTATGCCAGCTACTGGAAGGTAGTTGTGCTTTCTGGGTTCGAGTCCCACTGGTGGGTGTTGTCCAAAGATTGTTTATCTTCACTTGTGGTTTATGCAAGTATAGGCTTATAAGCTGGACACGAGTTCTCTCACATTGACAGTGGCTTGACGAAAATTGTAGACTGACCCCTCACTCATCTGGTGCCTTCGGGAGGTAGAGATGTTTGAGATATATATATCTCGAACTATCTACTTCTTTTGTAAGGTCTGATGGCGTAGTGGGTTAAAGCATACTAGTTATGCCAGCTACTGGAAGGTAGTTGTGCTTTCTGGGTTCGAGTCCCACTGGTGGGTGTTGTCCAAAGATTGTTTATCTTCACTTGTGGTTTATGCAAGTATAGGCTTATAAGCTGGACACGAGTTCTCTCACATTGACAGTGGCTTGACGAAAATTGCAGACTGACCCCTCACTCATCTGGTGCCTTCGGGAGGTAGAGATGTTTGAGATATATATATCTCGAACTATCTACTTCTTTTGTAAGGTCTGATGGCGTAGTGGGTTAAAGCATACTAGTTATGCCAGCTACTGGAAGGTAGTTGTGCTTTCTGGGTTCGAGTCCCACTGGTGGGTGTTGTCCAAAGATTGTTTATCTTCACTTGTGGTTTATGCAAGTATAGGCTTATAAGCTGGACACGAGTTCTCTCACATTGACAGTGGCTTGACGAAAATTGCAGACTGACCCCTCACTCATCTGGTGCCTTCGGGAGGTAGAGATGTTTGAGATATATATATCTCGAACTATCTACTTCTTTTGTAAGGTCTGATGGCGTAGTGGGTTAAAGCATACTAGTTATGCCAGCTACTGGAAGGTAGTTGTGCTTTCTGGGTTCGAGTCCCACTGGTGGGTGTTGTCCAAAGATTGTTTATCTTCACTTGTGGTTTATGCAAGTATAGGCTTATAAGCTGGACACGAGTTCTCTCACATTGACAGTGGCTTGACGAAAATTGCAGACTGACCCCTCACTCATCTGGTGCCTTCGGGAGGTAGAGATGTTTGAGATATATATATCTCGAACTATCTACTTCTTTTGTAAGGTCTGATGGCGTAGTGGGTTAAAGCATACTAGTTATGCCAGCTACTGGAAGGTAGTTGTGCTTTCTGGGTTCGAGTCCCACTTGTGGGTGTTGTCCAAAGATTGTTTATCTTCACTTGTGGTTTATGCAAGTATAGGCTTATAAGCTGGACACGAGTTCTCTCACATTGACAGTGGCTTGACGAAAATTGCAGACTGACCCCTCACTCATCTGGTGCCTTCGGGAGGTAGAGATGTTTGAGATATATATATCTCGAACTATCTACTTCTTTTGTAAGGTCTGATGGCGTAGTGGGTTAAAGCATACTAGTTATGCCAGCTACTGGAAGGTAGTTGTGCTTTCTGGGTTCGAGTCCCACTGGTGGGTGTTGTCCAAAGATTGTTTATCTTCACTTGTGGTTTATGCAAGTATAGGCTTATAAGCTGGACACGAGTTCTCTCACATTGACAGTGGCTTGACGAAAATTGCAGACTGACCCCTCACTCATCTGGTGCCTTCGGGAGGTAGAGATGTTTGAGATATATATATCTCGAACTATCTACTTCTTTTGTAAGGTCTGATGGCGTAGTGGGTTAAAGCATACTAGTTATGCCAGCTACTGGAAGGTAGTTGTGCTTTCTGGGTTCGAGTCCCACTGGTGGGTGTTGTCCAAAGATTGTTTATCTTCACTTGTGGTTTATGCAAGTATAGGCTTATAAGCTGGACACGAGTTCTCTCACATTGACAGTGGCTTGACGAAAATTGCAGACTGACCCCTCACTCATCTGGTGCCTTCGGGAGGTAGAGATGTTTGAGATATATATATCTCGAACTATCTACTTCTTTTGTAAGGTCTGATGGCGTAGTGGGTTAAAGCATGCTAGTTATGCCAGCTACTGGAAGGTAGTTGTGCTTTCTGGGTTCGAGTCCCACTGGTGGGTGTTGTCCAAAGATTGTTTATCTTCACTTGTGGTTTATGCAAGTATAGGCTTATAAGCTGGACACGAGTTCTCTCACATTGACAGTGGCTTGACGAAAATTGCAGACTGACCCCTCACTCATCTGGTGCCTTCGGGAGGTAGAGATGTTTGAGATATATATATCTCGAACTATCTACTTCTTTTGTAAGGTCTGATGGCGTAGTGGGTTAAAGCATACTAGTTATGCCAGCTACTGGAAGGTAGTTGTGCTTTCTGGGTTCGAGTCCCACTGGTGGGTGTTGTCCAAAGATTGTTTATCTTCACTTGTGGTTTATGCAAGTATAGGCTTATAAGCTGGACACGAGTTCTCTCACATTGACAGTGGCTTGACGAAAATTGCAGACTGACCCCTCACTCATCTGGTGCCTTCGGGAGGTAGAGATGTTTGAGATATATATATCTCGAACTATCTACTTCTTTTGTAAGGTCTGATGGCGTAGTGGGTTAAAGCATACTAGTTATGCCAGCTACTGGAAGGTAGTTGTGCTTTCTGGGTTCGAGTCCCACTGGTGGGTGTTGTCCAAAGATTGTTTATCTTCACTTGTGGTTTATGCAAGTATAGGCTTATAAGCTGGACACGAGTTCTCTCACATTGACAGTGGCTTGACGAAAATTGCAGACTGACCCCTCACTCATCTGGTGCCTTCGGGAGGTAGAGATGTTTGAGATATATATATCTCGAACTATCTACTTCTTTTGTAAGGTCTGATGGCGTAGTGGGTTAAAGCATACTAGTTATGCCAGCTACTGGAAGGTAGTTGTGCTTTCTGGGTTCGAGTCCCACTGGTGGGTGTTGTCCAAAGATTATATATATATATATATATATATATATATATATATATATATATATATATATATATATATATATAAAACGAGGCCTAAATTAGCACATATTAGGTATTGGATTGTTTGATTCACAAACTCATTTAGACACACACCACACTAAATATTATTTAATACATACCATTAAACACACACACACACACACACACACACACACACACACACACACACACACACACAAACACACACACACACACGTCAGTTTGCCTAAATTCTCCAATATTCGTTCATGAAACCGCGTCACTGGACTGCAACCTCATCGAATAAGCTGTCATGTATTTCTAACTGTCAACACAAACTCACAACTTCACACGTCAATCATTGCAAATGTTGGTAAATAGACACTGACTAACCTTACTACGAGATATAAATACAAGTGCCAAATTTTATTCAAAAGGCAACTCCAGCGTGGCCTAGTCGGATAGAACATGTTCTTAATCCGAATAGACCTGCGTTCGAGCCTGTCGGAATGGTTGCAAGTACAGGGCACAGATTTCTCTGTGTGTCCCCTCCTGTAGGAGCATCAGTTTCGATAGATTCTCTGGATAGCCGAAGATTGATTGACTGACCCCTTGGAATGTGGGGAAGGGTAGAAGTCCGGGGGCCCACGGACGGATACCTGGATCCACTGACCTCGGGCAGGTCTTTCAATCCACCTGGATTTCAGGTGGGGAGAAGGGAGGCAATTTGGGTCGACACAAATAGCTTCCTGGACCCAAAACCCCAAAGACACCCGGACAATCAAGACGCACACGGCCTCAAGACACACACGGACTCAAGACACACACGGACTCAAGACACACACGGACTCAAGACACACACGGACTCAAGACACACACGGACATAAGACACACACGGACTCAAGACACACACGGACTCAAGACACACACGGACTTAAGACACACACGGACTCAAGACACACACGGACTCAAGACACACACGGACTCAAGACACACACGGACTCAAGACACACATGGACGATCCCAAGGTGGAGATAAGGGAGGCAATTTGAGGGGACACAAATTGCATCCTGGACTCAAAACCCCAGGGACACGGACACGGACACGGACACTCATAGACTCTAACACGGACACATACGGAATCAATACACACTCACACGGAATCAAGACACACGGACTCAACACACACACGGTCTCAAGACACACACGGACTCAAGACACACACGGACTCAAGACACACACGGACTCAAGACACACACGGACTCAAGACACACGGAATCAAGACTCACACGGAATCAAGACACACACGGACTCAAGACACACACGGACTCAAGACACACACGGACTCAAGACACACACGGACTCAAGACACACACGGACACTGACACGATCCCAAGGTGGAGATAACGGAGGCAATTTGAGGGGACACAAATGGCCTCCTGGACTCAAAACCCCAGGGACACGGACACTGACACTGACACTCATAGACTATGACGGAATCAAGACTCACACGGAATCAAGACACACACGGAATCAAGACACACACGGAATCAAGACACACACGGAATCAAGACTCACACAGAATCAAGACTCACACGGAATCAAGACACACACGGAATCAAGACTCACACGGAATCAAGACTCACACGGAATCAAGACTCACACGGAATCAAGACTCACACGGAATCAAGACTCACACGGAATCAAGACTCACACGGAATCAAGACTCACACGGAATCAAGACTCACACGGAATCAAGACATAACACGGAATCAAGACATAACACGGAATCAAGACTCACACGGAATCAAGAAATAACACGGAATCAAGACATAACACGGAATCAAGACATAACACGGAATCAAGACATAACACGGAATCAAGACTCACACGGAATCAAGACATAACACGGAATCGACATAACACGGAATCAAGACACGCACGGAATCAAGACATCAAGATAAATATATTTAATCAAGATAATCAAGATAATCGGAATCAAGATAAATATATTTATCAAATAGATAAATAGATCAAGACATAACACGGAATCAAGACACGCACGGAATGTACGGAATCAAGACACATTGGAATCAAGACACACGCACAGAGATAAAACATTTTTATTAAATTTTTTAAAAATTTTAAATTTTAAACATCAAATTTTATTAAAATTTTAATAAAAAATTTGTTTTTAAATTTAAAATTTTTAATAAAATTTTAAACATCAAAGGAATGTGTTGCTACTTGTTTGTCAATAAACTGTTTTAAATTTGTTAACGTGAGAACTGCCAGAAGGTCCAGAGAATCCAGAGAATCTATGGAAAGTAATGCTGCTACAGGAGAGGGATCTGTGCCCTGTAATTGCAATCGTTTCGACAAGCTCGAATGCAGCCTGATCATCAAGATTAAGAACACGGCCTATCCGACTAGGCCGAGTAGACTCTAGTCTTGTTACTAGTTCAAAGTAAGTACATTTCTAACTTGTATAAAGAAGAAGTAACCTTTTTTTCAACCTATGGGAGACAAATCATTGAATATGCAGCCCCAGCCTGGTTTCCAACAGAGCTGAGAGTTATGAGTTACATAACTTCTGGAAAAACTACTTGAGCAATTGAGATGGTTGAGAGGTGGGACCAAAGATCTGAAGGTCAAACCTAGCAAACACAACTAGGTGAATACAACTAGGTGAGAACAAACTTACAAACACCCACAGTTGTAGATGCAAACTCCATTCATAATTTTAAAAGTTGATATGACAGAGAAATAGACCAGGAATCATTGCTTTAAACAACCGGCGGCTATAATGCCAACGTTCAAAAACTGTTGCTCGTTCCTGTAAGTAGAAATAGGTGAGTACACAGAGATATGAAACATGTATGTGTTCCTTCTAGACTAACAATCGGGGATTCCTGGATCGAAACCCGGACAGGCAGGAATGAAATTAAGGTGGCGTTTCCTATCACCTAATGCCTCTTTTCTCCGAGCAGTAACAGGGATCCAGGAGTTGTGAGCTTCTTGTAGGATTGCATCCTGGTGAGGGTTAGGTCAGGGTCAGTTTAGGTGTTTGATCTTGCGAGGTGGGTGTTGGTTAGGTTAGGTTAGGATAGATAGGTTAAGTTTGGTTAGGCTAGTTAGGTTAGGATAGTTAGGTTAGGTTAAGTTAGGTTAGAATAGTTTGGTTAGGTTAGTTTAGGTTTGGTTTAGTTAGACTAGGTTATTTAGGTTAGGTTAGGTTTAAGTGTAGGTTAGGTTAGGTTTAGATTAGGTTAGGTTAGATTAGGTTTGGCTATAGATTGTGGTAGGTCAAGGATTGTGGTTAGGGAAGGGTATAGGTTAGGCTTGGTTAGGTTAGGAAATAGGCCAGGAGTTATTGCTATAAAAAAACGACGGCTTAAAAGGCAGACTCTAAGATTAATGCTCGATCCTCCTGACAAAAATAGGTGAGTACACATAAATATATAACATGAATGATGTGTTCCTTCTCGACTCACAATATGGGATTCCAGGGTTCGAATCGCGGTCGGGCAGGGCTGTAATTGTTCGTAGCGTTTCCTATCACCTAATGCACCAATTCACCTAGCAGTAAATAGGTATCCAGGAGTTGGTGACCCACTGGCATCCTGGTGAATGAGGGTTAGTTTGACCTTGTGAGGTGGCGTTTTCGAGACCACTATACAAGCCTAACATGCATATATATAGACTGCCTGTCTCCCGACTTAAAGAAGTTATATGTACTGTCAATGAAGCCTAAGAGAGCATAATCCAAGGCCTAAGAGTAGTCATTCGTTCTTTGAAGAGGATTGTTTAGGTTCTTTAAATACCAGCGTGTGGCATTTATGAGCAATTTGTGCGAGATCAATGGCATCCAAACATTTCCATGTTGGTGCAAAAGTCCACTTTTGGTTTGTTTGTTTGACTAAATAGTTGCTATAAGTATTATCATTAATGGAGAATTGGCTGGTATGTGTGAGTATCCTCCGCCACAGTTACCATTATCATCACTCACTGACAAGTTATTGGTTACCACTTGTATACAATAACAACGGCCATACTACCACTTAAAGGACACTGCTTCTCGTTCCATTAGCCAAGTTAAGCAACTTTCAATTTGGTTAGTAATTGGATGGGTAACCTGCCTGGTATCACCAACTGCTAGTGCTGCTGATGGCATTCATATTTGGACAGTCCCTGTGGATCAGTGGCAAGGCACTCATCTCGCGCTTCTCAAGCGATTTCGCCTTGGTTCATATCCTGTCTAGCCGGGAAGAGCGGATTGACTAGGCACCAATCCTTAACTGAACGATTCTCTTCACGAAGCAGTGAGTAGGTACCTGGTTGTTAAACGGTATGTCGGGTTGTGTTCCAGAAAAAAATAACAATGAGTTTGTGTGTACTCACCTAATTGTACTCACCTTATTGTGATTGCGGGGGTTGAGATCTGGCTCTTTGGTCCCGCCTCACAACCGTCAATCAACAGGTGTACAGGTTGGAGCCTATTGGGCTCTATCATATCTACACTTGAAATTGTGCATGGAGTCAGCCTCCACCACATCACTTCCTAATGCATTCCATTTGTCAACCACTCTGACACTAAAAAAAGTTATTTCTAATAACTCTGTGGCTCATTTGGGCACTCAGTTTCCACCTGTGTCCCCTAGTGCGTGTGCCCTTATGTTAAATAGCCTGTCTTTATCTACCCTATCAATTCCCTTGAGAATCTTTAATGTGGTGATCATGTGCCCCCTAACTCTTCTGTCTTCCAACGAAGTGAGGCTTGATTCCCGTAGTCGCTCCTCGTAGCTCATACCTTTTACCTCGGGTACTAGTGTGGTGGCAAACCTTTGAATCTTTTCCAGTTTAGTCTTATGCTTGACTACATATGGACCCGATGCTGGAGCTGCATACTCTAGGATTGGTCTGACATATTTGGTATATAACGTTCTGAAAGTTTCCTTTCAGTGAGTGTGTGTGTGTGTTTTTGTGTGTGCGCGTGCGCGCGCGGGCAAGAATGTCGCACTTTGAAATATGTACCTATGATTATTAAAGTATACCATTCGAGAAAAAAAATGTATACCTATTTATTAGTCCATTCTCTCTCTCTGCCTGCCTGCCTACTAAAACTTGTCCACTCAATATGATGTTGAATATCTATCCCCAATGGTCCTTTACCGTTAATTAAAACATTATTAAGCAAATAAAGTCAACTACAAATCTCTACACCTTTTTAAGTACGTATTTTCCTTCTAACATGAATCACTATAACTCATATACTTACATCAGTTCGAAACACTTTTCTTATTCCTTCCTGAACACCTTTCCATATATAACCTATCTCCAAAAATTATTATCATAATCACTAAACTGGCAACCCCATGCCATTCAGTCCCCCCACCCCTCATTCCCCCCTCTGCTGCTCCCTCGGCCCCCCCTACCAACATCCTACCCCCCAACCGAGGCTCAAACATAACTACCCTCACCAAAGACCACCCTCCCCCCCCCACCCCGCCCACTGCCCACCAGAGAAAATGGCCGCCACAACGCTATACTTACCCAGCCAAACCGTTCGTTCGCCTATGTACTATTTATTGTTGAAAAAAAAAAACTATAGAATAAAACAAACCGGATTTTCATTCCCTAGTAAAATATTATATATATATATATATATATATATATATATATATATATATATATATATATATATATATATATATATATATATATATGTATATATATATATATATATATATATATATATATATATATATATATATATATATATATAAAACGAGGCCTAAATTAGCACATATTAGGTATTGGATTGTTTGATTCACAAACTCATTTAGACACACACCACACTAAATATTATTTAATACATACCATTAAACACACACACACACACACACACACACACACACACACACACACACACACACACACACACAAACACACACACACACACGTCAGTTTGCCTAAATTCTCCAATATTCGTTCATGAAACCGCGTCACTGGACTGCAACCTCATCGAATAAGCTGTCATGTATTTCTAACTGTCAACACAAACTCACAACTTCACACGTCAATCATTGCAAATGTTGGTAAATAGACACTGACTAACCTTACTACGAGATATAAATACAAGTGCCAAATTTTATTCAAAAGGCAACTCCAGCGTGGCCTAGTCGGATAGAACATGTTCTTAATCCGAATAGACCTGCGTTCGAGCCTGTCGGAATGGTTGCAAGTACAGGGCACAGATTTCTCTGTGTGTCCCCTCCTGTAGGAGCATCAGTTTCGATAGATTCTCTGGATAGCCGAAGATTGATTGACTGACCCCTTGGAATGTGGGGAAGGGTAGAAGTCCGGGGGCCCACGGACGGATACCTGGATCCACTGACCTCGGGCAGGTCTTTCAATCCACCTGGATTTCAGGTGGGGAGAAGGGAGGCAATTTGGGTCGACACAAATAGCTTCCTGGACCCAAAACCCCAAAGACACCCGGACAATCAAGACGCACACGGCCTCAAGACACACACGGACTCAAGACACACACGGACTCAAGACACACACGGACTCAAGACACACACGGACTCAAGACACACATGGACGATCCCAAGGTGGAGATAAGGGAGGCAATTTGAGGGGACACAAATTGCATCCTGGACTCAAAACCCCAGGGACACGGACACGGACACGGACACTCATAGACTCTAACACGGACACATACGGAATCAATACACACTCACACGGAATCAAGACACACGGACTCAACACACACACGGTCTCAAGACACACACGGACTCAAGACACACACGGACTCAAGACACACACGGACTCAAGACACACACGGACTCAAGACACACGGAATCAAGACTCACACGGAATCAAGACACACACGGACTCAAGACACACACGGACTCAAGACACACACGGACTCAAGACACACACGGACTCAAGACACACACGGACACTGACACGATCCCAAGGTGGAGATAACGGAGGCAATTTGAGGGGACACAAATGGCCTCCTGGACTCAAAACCCCAGGGACACGGACACTGACACTGACACTCATAGACTATGACGGAATCAAGACTCACACGGAATCAAGACACACACGGAATCAAGACACACACGGAATCAAGACACACACGGAATCAAGACTCACACAGAATCAAGACTCACACGGAATCAAGACACACACGGAATCAAGACTCACACGGAATCAAGACTCACACGGAATCAAGACTCACACGGAATCAAGACTCACACGGAATCAAGACTCACACGGAATCAAGACTCACACGGAATCAAGACTCACACGGAATCAAGACTCACACGGAATCAAGACATAACACGGAATCAAGACATAACACGGAATCAAGACTCACACGGAATCAAGACATAACACGGAATCAAGACATAACACGGAATCAAGATATAACACGGAATCAAGACATAACACGGAATCAAGACTCACACGGAATCAAGACATAACACGGAATCGACATAACACGGAATCAAGACACGCACGGAATCAAGACATCAAGATAAATATATTTAATCAAGATAATCAAGATAATCGGAATCAAGATAAATATATTTATCAAATAGATAAATAGATCAAGACATAACACGGAATCAAGACACGCACGGAATGTACGGAATCAAGACACATTGGAATCAAGACACACGCACAGAGATAAAACATTTTTATTAAATTTTTTAAAAATTTTAAATTTTAAACATCAAATTTTATTAAAATTTTAATAAAAAATTTGTTTTTAAATTTAAAATTTTTAATAAAATTTTAAACATCAAAGGAATGTGTTGCTACTTGTTTGTCAATAAACTGTTTTAAATTTGTTAACGTGAGAACTGCCAGAAGGTCCAGAAAATCCAGAGAATCTATGGAAAGTAATGCTGCTACAGGAGAGGGATCTGTGCCCTGTAATTGCAATCGTTTCGACAAGCTCGAATGCAGCCTGATCATCAAGATTAAGAACACGGCCTATCCGACTAGGCCGAGTAGACTCTAGTCTTGTTACTAGTTCAAAGTAAGTACATTTCTAACTTGTATAAAGAAGAAGTAACCTTTTTTTCAACCTATGGGAGACAAATCATTGAATATGCAGCCCCAGCCTGGTTTCCAACAGAGCTGAGAGTTATGAGTTACATAACTTCTGGAAAAACTACTTGAGCAATTGAGATGGTTGAGAGGTGGGACCAAAGATCTGAAGGTCAAACCTAGCAAACACAACTAGGTGAATACAACTAGGTGAGAACAAACTTACAAACACCCACAGTTGTAGATGCAAACTCCATTCATAATTTTAAAAGTTGATATGACAGAGAAATAGACCAGGAATCATTGCTTTAAACAACCGGCGGCTATAATGCCAACGTTCAAAAACTGTTGCTCGTTCCTGTAAGTAGAAATAGGTGAGTACACAGAGATATGAAACATGTATGTGTTCCTTCTAGACTAACAATCGGGGATTCCTGGATCGAAACCCGGACAGGCAGGAATGAAATTAAGGTGGCGTTTCCTATCACCTAATGCCTCTTTTCTCCGAGCAGTAACAGGGATCCAGGAGTTGTGAGCTTCTTGTAGGATTGCATCCTGGTGAGGGTTAGGTCAGGGTCAGTTTAGGTGTTTGATCTTGCGAGGTGGGTGTTGGTTAGGTTAGGTTAGGATAGATAGGTTAAGTTTGGTTAGGCTAGTTAGGTTAGGATAGTTAGGTTAGGTTAAGTTAGGTTAGAATAGTTTGGTTAGGTTAGTTTAGGTTTGGTTTAGTTAGACTAGGTTATTTAGGTTAGGTTAGGTTTAAGTGTAGGTTAGGTTAGGTTTAGATTAGGTTAGGTTAGATTAGGTTTGGCTATAGATTGTGGTAGGTCAAGGATTGTGGTTAGGGAAGGGTATAGGTTAGGCTTGGTTAGGTTAGGAAATAGGCCAGGAGTTATTGCTATAAAAAAACGACGGCTTAAAAGGCAGACTCTAAGATTAATGCTCGATCCTCCTGACAAAAATAGGTGAGTACACATAAATATATAACATGAATGATGTGTTCCTTCTCGACTCACAATATGGGATTCCAGGGTTCGAATCGCGGTCGGGCAGGGCTGTAATTGTTCGTAGCGTTTCCTATCACCTAATGCACCAATTCACCTAGCAGTAAATAGGTATCCAGGAGTTGGTGACCCACTGGCATCCTGGTGAATGAGGGTTAGTTTGACCTTTTGAGGTGGCGTTTTCGAGACCACTATACAAGCCTAACATGCATATATATAGACTGCCTGTCTCCCGACTTAAAGAAGTTATATGTACTGTCAATGAAGCCTAAGAGAGCATAATCCAAGGCCTAAGAGTAGTCATTCGTTCTTTGAAGAGGATTGTTTAGGTTCTTTAAATACCAGCGTGTGGCATTTATGAGCAATTTGTGCGAGATCAATGGCATCCAAACATTTCCATGTTGGTGCAAAAGTCCACTTTTGGTTTGTTTGTTTGACTAAATAGTTGCTATAAGTATTATCATTAATGGAGAATTGGCTGGTATGTGTGAGTATCCTCCGCCACAGTTACCATTATCATCACTCACTGACAAGTTATTGGTTACCACTTGTATACAATAACAACGGCCATACTACCACTTAAAGGACACTGCTTCTCGTTCCATTAGCCAAGTTAAGCAACTTTCAATTTGGTTAGTAATTGGATGGGTAACCTGCCTGGTAACACCAACTGCTAGTGCTGCTGATGGCATTCATATTTGGACAGTCCCTGTGGATCAGTGGCAAGGCACTCATCTCGCGCTTCTCAAGCGATTTCGCCTTGGTTCATATCCTGTCTAGCCGGGAAGAGCGGATTGACTAGGCACCAATCCTTAACTGAACGATTCTCTTCACGAAGCAGTGAGTAGGTACCTGGTTGTTAAACGGTTTGTCGGGTTGTGTTCCAGAAAAAAATAACAATGAGTTTGTGTGTACTCACCTAATTGTACTCACCTTATTGTGATTGCGGGGGTTGAGATCTGGCTCTTTGGTCCCGCCTCACAACCGTCAATCAACAGGTGTACAGGTTGGAGCCTATTGGGCTCTATCATATCTACACTTGAAATTGTGCATGGAGTCAGCCTCCACCACATCACTTCCTAATGCATTCCATTTGTCAACCACTCTGACACTAAAAAAAGTTATTTCTAATAACTCTGTGGCTCATTTGGGCACTCAGTTTCCACCTGTGTCCCCTAGTGCGTGTGCCCTTATGTTAAATAGCCTGTCTTTATCTACCCTATCAATTCCCTTGAGAATCTTTAATGTGGTGATCATGTGCCCCCTAACTCTTCTGTCTTCCAACGAAGTGAGGCTTGATTCCCGTAGTCGCTCCTCGTAGCTCATACCTTTTACCTCGGGTACTAGTGTGGTGGCAAACCTTTGAATCTTTTCCAGTTTAGTCTTATGCTTGACTACATATGGACCCGATGCTGGAGCTGCATACTCTAGGATTGGTCTGACATATTTGGTATATAACGTTCTGAAAGTTTCCTTTCAGTGAGTGTGTGTGTGTGTTTTTGTGTGTGCGCGTGCGCGCGCGGGCAAGAATGTCGCACTTTGAAATATGTACCTATGATTATTAAAGTATACCATTCGAGAAAAAAAATGTATACCTATTTATTAGTCCATTCTCTCTCTCTGCCTGCCTGCCTACTAAAACTTGTCCACTCAATATGATGTTGAATATCTATCCCCAATGGTCCTTTACCGTTAATTAAAACATTATTAAGCAAATAAAGTCAACTACAAATCTCTACACCTTTTTAAGTACGTATTTTCCTTCTAACATGAATCACTATAACTCATATACTTACATCAGTTCGAAACACTTTTCTTATTCCTTCCTGAACACCTTTCCATATATAACCTATCTCCAAAAATTATTATCATAATCACTAAACTGGCAACCCCATGCCATTCAGTCCCCCCACCCCTAATTCCCCCCTCTGCTGCTCCCTCGGCCCCCCCTACCAACATCCTACCCCCCAACCGAGGCTCAAACATAACTACCATCACCAAAGACCACCCTCCCCCCCCCCACCCCGCCCACTGCCCACCAGAGAAAATGGCCGCCACAACGCTATACTTACCCAGCCAAACCGTTCGTTCGCCTATGTACTATTTATTGTTGAAAAAAAAACTATAGAATAAAACAAACCGGATTTTCATTCCCTAGTAAAATATTATATATATATATATATATATATATATATATATATATATATATATATATATATATATATGTATATATATATATATATATATATATATATATATATATATATATATGCAGAATAACCACATATGAAAAATAGAAAATGCTTAACGCGTTTTCGGCTAATTCGCCTTCATCAGAGCAAAGTAGAATACATTCCAGTTTATGTAATCATTCTATCGACTTCACAGGGGCAAAATGTATTGTTAAAAGTAAGGATTTTGTTGATAGAAACGTGATCGAGTCTGCTCTGATCAAACATTGTAACAACAGCCTTAATGTGAGCCCCGGTATGTACAAGTTGGATCCCTATTTAAGCCTCAATATAGCACGTCAAAACAATATAGCAATCATTTAAACACGTATGGCACTTGGAGATATTAAAAGGAGCTGCCTTGTATGGGCCAATAGGCCTTCTGCAGTTACCTTCTTTCTTATAATTCCTTTCCTCCACTTATTTTTGGTGGTCAGGTGATCTGCCCAGGCGGATATAAAGGTCTGATCAGCAAACTTATCTTCATTCTACTTTGCTCTGATGAAGGCGAATTAGCCGAAAACGCGTTAAGCATTTTCTATTTTTCATATGTGGTTATTCTGCATATATATATATATATATATATATATATATATATATATATATATATATATATTTATATATATATATATATAATATTTTACTAGGGAAGGAAAATCCGGTTTGTTTTATTCTCTAGTTTTTTTTCAACAATAAATAGTACATAGGCGAACGAACGGTTTGGCTGGGTAAGTTTAGCGTTGTGGCGGCCATTTTCTCTGGTGGCCATTGGGCGGGGGGTGGGGGGGGGAGGAGGGTGGTCTTTGGTGAGGGTAGTTATGTTTGGGCCTCGGTTGTGGGGTAGGATGTTGGTAGGGGGGGCCGAGGGAGCAGCAGAGGGGGGAATGAGGTGTGGGGGGACTGAATGGCATGGGGTTGCCAGTTTAGTGATTAAGATAATAATTTTTGGAGATAGGTTATATATGGAAAGGTGTTCAGGAAGGAATAGAAAAGTGTTTCGAACTGATGTAAGTATATGAGTTATAGTGATTCATGTTAGAAGGAAAATACGTACTTAAAAAGGTGTAGAGATTTGTAGTTGACTTTATTTGCTTAATAATGTTTTAATTAACGGTAAAGGACCATTGGGGATAGATATTCAACATCATATTGAGTGGGACAAGTTTTAGTAGGCAGGCAGGCAGAGAGAGAGAATGGACTAATAAATAGGTATACATTTTTTTTCTCGAATGGTATACTTTAATAATCATAGGTACATATTTCAAAGTGCGACATTCTTGCCCGCGCGCGCACGCGCACACACAAAAACACACACACACACTCACTGAAAGG
>NC_091166.1:16136108-16198247 GCF_040958095.1 Procambarus clarkii
GCAGTGGTGGTGTGTGTGTGGCAGTGGTGGTGTGTGTGGCAGTGGTGGTGTGTGTAGCAGTGGTGGTGTGTGTGGCAGTGGTGGTGTGTGTAGCAGTGGTGGTGTGTGTGTGGCAGTGGTGGTGTGTGTGTGGCAGTGGTGGTGTGTGTGTGGCAGTGGTGGTGTGTGTGTAGCAGTGGTGGTGTGTGTAGCAATGGTGGTGTGTGAGTGGCATTGGTGGTGTGTGTGGCAGTGGTGGTGTGTGTAGCTGTGGTGGTGTGTGTGGCAGTGGTGGTGTGTGTGGCAGTGGTGGTGTGTGTGGCAGTGGTGGTGTGTGTGTGGCAGTGGTGGTGTGTGTGGTAGTGGTGGTGTGTGTGGCAGTGGTGGTGTGTGTAGCAGTGGTGGTGTGTGTGGCAGTGGTGGTGTGTGTAGCAGTGGTGGTGTGTGTGTGGCAGTGGTGGTGTGTGTGTGGCAGTGGTGGTGTGTGTGTGGCAGTGGTGGTGTGTGTGTAGCAGTGGTGGTGTGTGTAGCAGTGGTGGTGTGTGTGTGGCAGTGGTGGTGTGTGTGTCAGTGGTGGTAGTGTGTATGGCAGTGGTGGTGCGTGTGGCAGTGGTGGTAGTGTGTGGCAGTGGTGGTAGTGTGTATGGCAGTGGTGGTGTGTAGCAGTGGTGGTAGTGTGTGGCAGTGGTGGTGTGTGTGTAGCAGTGGTGGTGTGTGTAGCAGTGGTGGTGTGTGTGTGGCAGTGGTGGTGTGTGTGTCAGTGGTGGTAGTGTGTATGGCAGTGGTGGTGCGTGTGGCAGTGGTGGTAGTGTGTGGCAGTGGTGGTAGTGTGTGGCAGTGGTGGTGTGTGTGTGGCAGTGGTGGTGTGTGTGGCAGTGGTGGTGTATAGCAGTGGTGGTAGTGTGTGGCAGTGGTGGTGTGTGTGTGGCAGTGGTGGTGTGTGTGGCAGTGGTGGTGTGTGTGGCAGTGGTGGTGTGTGTGGCAGTGGTGGTGTGTGTGGCAGTGGTGGTGTGTGTGGCAGTGGTGGGGTGTGTGGCAGTGGTGGTGTGTGTGGCGGTGGTGGTGTGTTGCAGTGGTGGGGTTTGTGGCAGTGGTGGTGTGTGTGGCAGTGGTGGTGTGTGTGGCAGTGGTGGTGTGTGTGGCAGTGGTGGTGTGTGTGGCAGTGGTGGTGTGTGTGGCAGTGGTGGTGTGTGTGGCAGTGGTGGTGTGTGTGTGGCAGTGGTGGTGTGTGTGGCAGTGGTGGTGTGTGTGTGGCAGTGGTGGTGTGTGTGGCAGTGGTGGTGTGTGTGGCAGTGGTGGTGTGTAGCAGTGATGGTAGTGTGTGGCAGTGGTGGTGTGTGTGGCAGTGGTGGTGTGTGTGGCAGTAATGGTGTGTGTAGCAGTGGTGGTGTGTGTAGCAGTGGTGTGTGTGGCAGTGGTGGTGTGTGTGGCAGTGGTGGTGTGTGTGGCAGTGGTAGTGTGTGTGGCAGTGGTGGTGTGTGTGGCAGTGGTGGTGTGTGTGTGGCAGTGGTGGTGTGTGTGGTAGTGGTGGTGTGTGTGGCAGTGGTGGTGTGTGTGTGGCAGTGGTGGTGTGTGTGTGGCAGTGGTGGTGTGTGTAGCAGTGGTGGTGTGTGTAGCAGTGGTGGTGGGTGAGGCAGTGGTGGTGTGTGTAGCAGTGGTGGTGGTGTGTGTAGCAGTGGTGGTGCGTGTGTGGCAGTGGTGGTGTGTGTGGTAGTGGTGGTGTGTGTGGCAGTGGTGGTGTGTGTGTGGCAGTGGTGGTGTGTGTGTGGCAGTGGTGGTGTGTGTGGCAGTGGTGGTGTGTGTAGCAGTGGTGGTGTGTGTGGCAGTGGTGGTGTGTGTAGCAGTGGTGGTGTGTGTGTGGCAGTGGTGGTGTGTGTGTGGCAGTGGTGGTGTGTGTGTGGCAGTGGTGGTGTGTGTGTAGCAGTGGTGGTGTGTGTAGCAATGGTGGTGTGTGAGTGGCATTGGTGGTGTGTGTGGCAGTGGTGGTGTGTGTAGCAGTGGTGGTGTGTGTGGCAGTGGTGGTGTGTGTGGCAGTGGTGGTGTGTGTGGCAGTGGTGGTGTGTGTGTGGCAGTGGTGGTGTGTGTGGTAGTGGTGGTGTGTGTGGCAGTGGTGGTGTGTGTGTGGCAGTGGTAGTGTGTGTGTGGCAGTGGTGGTGTGTGTGGCAGTGGTGGTGTGTGTAGCAGTGGTGGTGTGTGTGGCAGTGGTGGTGTGTGTAGCAGTGGTGGTGTGTGTGTGGCAGTGGTGGTGTGTGTGGCAGTGGTGGTGTGTGTGTGACAGTGGTGGTGTGTGTGGCAGTGGTGGTGTGTGTGGCAGTGGTGGTGTGTGTGGCAGTGGTGGTGTGTGTGGCAGTGGTGGGGTGTGTGGCAGTGGTGGTGTGTGTGGCGGTGGTGGTGTGTTGCAGTGGTGGGGTTTGTGGCAGTGGTGGTGTGTGTGGCAGTGGTGGTGTGTGTGGCAGTGGTGGTGTGTGTGGCAGTGGTGGTGTGTGTGGCAGTGGTGGTGTGTGTGGCAGTGGTGGTGTGTGTGGCAGTGGTGGTGTGTGTGGCAGTGGTGGTGTGTGTGTGGCAGTGGTGGTGTGTGTGGCAGTGGTGGTGTGTGTGTGGCAGTGGTGGTGTGTGTGGCAGTGGTGGTGTGTGTGGCAGTGGTGGTGTGTAGCAGTGATGGTAGTGTGTGGCAGTGGTGGTGTGTGTGGCAGTGGTGGTGTGTGTGGCAGTGGTGGTGTGTGTAGCAGTGGTGGTGTGTGTAGCAGTGGTGTGTGTGGCAGTGGTGGTGTGTGTGGCAGTGGTGGTGTGTGTGGCAGTGGTAGTGTGTGTGGCAGTGGTGGTGTGTGTGGCAGTGGTGGTGTGTGTGTGGCAGTGGTGGTGTGTGTGGTAGTGGTGGTGTGTGTGGCAGTGGTGGTGTGTGTGTGGCAGTGGTGGTGTGTGTGTGGCAGTGGTGGTGTGTGTAGCAGTGGTGGTGTGTGTAACAGTGGTGGTGGGTGAGGCAGTGGTGGTGTGTGTAGCAGTGGTGGTGGTGTGTGTAGCAGTGGTGGTGCGTGTGTGGCAGTGGTGGTGTGTGTGGTAGTGGTGGTGTGTGTGGCAGTGGTGGTGTGTGTGTGGCAGTGGTGGTGTGTGTGTGGCAGTGGTGGTGTGTGTGGCAGTGGTGGTGTGTGTAGCAGTGGTGGTGTGTGTGGCAGTGGTGGTGTGTGTAGCAGTGGTGGTGTGTGTGTGGCAGTGGTGGTGTGTGTGTGGCAGTGGTGGTGTGTGTGTGGCAGTGGTGGTGTGTGTAGCAGTGGTGGTGTGTGTAGCAATGGTGGTGTGTGAGTGGCATTGGTGGTGTGTGTGGCAGTGGTGGTGTGTGTAGCAGTGGTGGTGTGTGTGGCAGTGGTGGTGTGTGTGGCAGTGGTGGTGTGTGTGGCAGTGGTGGTGTGTGTGTGGCAGTGGTGGTGTGTGTGGTAGTGGTGGTGTGTGTGGCAGTGGTGGTGTGTGTGTGGCAGTGGTAGTGTGTGTGTGGCAGTGGTGGTGTGTGTGGCAGTGGTGGTGTGTGTAGCAGTGGTGGTGTGTGTGGCAGTGGTGGTGTGTGTAGCAGTGGTGGTGTGTGTGTGGCAGTGGTGGTGTGTGTGGCAGTGGTGGTGTGTGTGTGACAGTGGTGGTGTGTGTGGCAGTGGTGGTGTGTGTGGCAGTGGTGGTGTGTGTAGCAGTGGTGGTGTGTGTGGCAGTGGCGGTGTGTGTGGCAGTGGTGTTGTGTGTGTAGCAGTGGTGGTGTGTGTGTGGCAGTGGTGGTGTGTGTGGCAGTGGTGGTGTGTGTAGCAGTGGTGGTGTGTGTGTGGCAGTGGTGGTGTGTGTAGCAGTGGTGGTGTGTGTGGCAGTGGTGGTGTGTGTAGCAGTGGTGGTGTGTGTGTGACAGTGGTGGTGTGTGTAGCAGTGGTGGGTGTGTGGCAGTGGTGGTGTGTGTGTAGCAGTGGTGGGTGTGTGGCAGTGGTGGTGTGTGTAGCAGTGGTGGTGTATGTGTGGCAGTGATGGTGTGTGTAGCAGTGGTGGTGTGTGTGGCAGTGATGGTGCGTGTGTGGCAGTGGTGGTGTGTGTGGCAGTGGTGGTGTGTGTGTAGCAGTGGTGGTGTGTGTGGCAGTGGTGGTGTGTGTAGCAGTGGTGGTGTGTGTAGCAGTGGTGGTGTGTGTGGCAGTGGTGGTGTGTGTGGCAGTGGTGGTGTGTGTAGCAGTGGTGGTGTGTGTGTGGCAGCGATGGTGTGTGTGTGGCAGTGGTGGTGTGTGTGGCATTGGTGGTGGTGTGTGTAGCAGTGGTGGTGTGTGTGGCAGTGGTGGTGTGTGTAGCAGTGGTGGTGTGTGTGGCAGTGATGGTGTGTGTGTGGCAGTGGTGGTGTGTGTGGCAGTGGTGGTGTGTGTGTAGCAGTGGTGGTGTGTGTGGCAGTGGTGGTGTGTGTAGCAGTGGTGGTGTGTGTGGCAGTGGTGGTGTGTGTAGCAGTGGTGGTGTGTGTGGCAGTGATGGTGTGTGTGAGGCAGTGGTGGTGTGTGTGGCAGTGGTGGTGTGTGTGTAGCAGTGGTGGTGTGTGTGTGGCAGTGGTGGTGTGTGTGTGGCAGTGGTGGTGTGTGGTAGTGGTGGTGTGTGTAGCAGTGGTGGTGTGTGTGTGGCAGTGGTGGTGTGTGTGTGGCAGTGGTGGTGTGTGTGTGGCAGTGGTGGTGTGTGTAGCAGTGGTGGTGTGTGTGGCAGTGGTGGTGTGTGTGTGGCAGTGGTGGTGTGTGTGTGGCAGTGGTGGTGTGTGTGGCAGTGGTGGTGTGCGTAGCAGTGGTGGTGTGTGTAGCAGTGGTGGTGTGTGTGTGGCAGTGGTGGTGTGTGTGGCAGTGGTGGTGTGTGTGTGACAGTGGTGGTGTGTGTGGCAGTGGTGGTGTGTGTGGCAGTGGTGGTGTGTGTGGCAGTGGTGGTGTGTGTGGCAGTGGCGGTGTGTGTGGCAGTGGTGGTGTGTGTGTAGCAGTGGTGGTGTGTGTGTGGCAGTGGTGGTGTGTGTGGCAGTGGTGGTGTGTGTAGCAGTGGTGGTGTGTGTGTGGCAGTGGTGGTGTGTGTAGCAGTGGTGGTGTGTGTGGCAGTGGTGGTGTGTGTAGCAGTGGTGGTGTGTGTGTGACAGTGGTGGTGTGTGTAGCAGTGGTGGGTGTGTGGCAGTGGTGGTGGTGTGTGTAGCAGTGGTGGGTGTGTGGCAGTGGTGGTGTGTGTGTAGCAGTGGTGGGTGTGTGGCAGTGGTGGTGTGTGTAGCAGTGGTGGTGTATGTGTGGCAGTGATGGTGTGTGTAGCAGTGGTGGTGTGTGTGGCAGTGATGGTGGGTGTGTGGCAGTGGTGGTGTGTGTGGCAGTGGTGGTGTGTGTGTAGCAGTGGTGGTGTGTGTGGCAGTGGTGGTGTGTGTAGCAGTGGTGGTGTGTGTAGCAGTGGTGGTGTGTGTGGCAGTGGTGGTGTGTGTGGCAGTGGTGGTGTGTGTAGCAGTGGTGGTGTGTGTGTGGCAGTGATGGTGTGTGTTTGGCAGTGGTGGTGTGTGTGGCAGTGGTGGTGGTGGTGTGTGTAGCAGTGGTGGTGTGTGTGGCAGTGGTGGTGTGTGTAGCAGTGGTGGTGTGTGTGACAGTGATGGTGTGTGTGTGGCAGTGGTGGTGTGTGTGGCAGTGGTGGTGTGTGTGTAGCAGTGGTGGTGTGTGTGGCAGTGGTGGTGTGTGTAGCAGTGGTGGTGTGTGTGGCAGTGGTGGTGTGTGTAGCAGTGGTGGTGTGTGTGGCAGTGATGGTATGTGTGTGGCAGTGGTGGTGTGTGTGGCAGTGGTGGTGTGTGTGTAGCAGTGGTGGTGTGTGTGGCAGTGGTGGTGTGTGTGTGGCAGTGGTGGTGTGTGTGGCAGTGGTGGTGTGTGTGTAGCAGTGGTGGTGTGTGTGGCAGTGGTGGCGTGTGTAGCAGTGGTGGTGTGTGTGGCAGTGGTGGTGTGTGTGTGGCAGTGGTGGTGTGTGTGGCAGTGGTGGTGTGTGTAGCAGTGGTGGTGTGTGTGGCAGTGGTGGTGTGTGTGGCAGTGGTGGTGTGTGTGGCAGTGGTGGTGTGTGTGTGGCAGTGGTGGTGTGTGTGGCAGTGGTGGTGTGTGTAGCAGTGGTGGTGTGTGTGGCAGTGGTGGTGTGTATGGCAGTGGTGGTGTGTGTGGCATTGGTGGTGTGTGTGGCAGTGGTGGTGTGTGGCAGTGGTGTTGTGTGTGGCAGTGGTGGTGTGTGGTAGTGGTGGTGTGTGTAGCAGTGGTGGTGTGTGTGTGGCAGTGGTGGTATGTGGTAGTGGTGGTGTGTGTAGCAGTGGTGGTGTATGTGTGGCAGTGGTGGTGTGTGTAGCAGTGGTGGTGTGTGTGGCAGTGGTGGCGTGTGTGGCAGTGGTGGTGTGTGTAGCAGTGGTGGTGTGTGTGTGGCAGTGATGGTGTGTGTGTGGCAGTGGTGGTGTGTGTAGCAGTGGTGGTGTGTGTGTGACAGTGGTGGTGTGTGTAGCAGTGGTGGGTGTGTGGCAGTGGTGGTTGTGTGTGTAGCAGTGGTGGGTGTGTGGCAGTGGTGGTGTGTGTAGCAGTGGTGGTGTATGTGTGGCAGTGGTGGTGTGTGTAGCAGTGGTGGTGTGTGTGGCAGTGGTGGCGTGTGTGTGGCAGTGGTGGTGTGTGTAGCAGTGGTGGTGTGTGTGGCAGTGGTGGTGTGTGTGGCAGTGGTGGCGTGTGTGTAGCAGTGGTGGTGTGTGTGGCAGTGGTGGGTGTGTGGCAGTGGTGGTGTGTGTAGCAGTGGTGGTGTATGTGTGGCAGTGGTGGTGTGTGTAGCAGTGGTGGTGTGTGTGGCAGTGGTGGCGTGTGTGTGGCAGTGGTGGTGTGTGTAGCAGTGGTGGTGTGTGTGGCAGTGGTGGTGTGTGTGGCAGTGGTGGCGTGTGTGTAGCAGTGGTGGTGTGTGTGGCAGTGGTGGTGTGTGTGGCAGTGGTGGTGTGTGTGGCAGTGGTGGTGTGTGGCAGTGATGGTGTGTGTGGCAGTGGTGGTGTGCGTGGCAGTGGTGGTGTGTGTCGCAGTGGTGGTGTGTGGCAGTGATGGTGTGTGTGGCAGTGGTGGTGTGTGTGGCAGTGGTGGTGTGTGTGGCAGTGATGGTGTGTGTGGCAGTGGTGGTGTGTGTGGCAGTGATGGTGTGTGTGGCAGTGGTGGTGTGTGGCAGTGATGGTGTGTGTGGCAGTGGTGGTGTGTGGTAGTGTATGTGATGTATGTAGTTCAGTTATCTTTCCAAACAGAGGAGGGTGTGCATGTTTCCTGCCAGGACTTATGTTGGAGACACACTGAGAGGGAAGGGGGGGGGGACAATTTGACTTTCCAGTAAATGTGGTCGTATTTCTTGGCTGCCATTTCTATTTACCTATTTAATTTTAATCACAACAAGCAATTTATAGCAAGACAATCATTTAAACCGTGTAATAACTTTTTTCCTTGCTGTCTTGTAATATAAGTTACAACAAATGAACATATATAACATGTCCTTAATAAAAAAAAAACAAATATGGCATTGGAAGCACGCACTGACGGTTTGCCAACATCCTGTGTCAATTCACCAAGCCTCCCCTTTTATTGCTGTATTCGTCTACACACACCTGGCTACACCCTCACCTGGCCACACACACTGTGTGTGGCCAGGTGTGTCAGTTGTACTGGTATTGTACACCACACTAATTGGGACTAGTGTGTCAGTTGTACTGTACATCAATTTAAATTTAAACATGAAAACAATATTATTTAATATATCATTTAGAAAATAGTGTTATATATTTTTTTAGCAAAATAATATTAAAAAATTCAATAAAAGTTTGGTTTAAGTAAATATTTTGCACACCCAACCTACAACTAAGACACAACCTTTCAATTATTATTATTATGATTATAATTGAGCATTACAAAATTACATAAATTTAATAAACATACCTGAAAAATAGTTTTAATATAAAAGGGAACAAACAATAGTATCTAGGTCAATATATTAGCAATATTTACCAAAAAATATAATCCAATCATCGAGTAACTAAATGCTTTAAAACTATTTCATACAGCTATGGAACAACATTTACATTTTGTATATGTAAAGTACATAAATTTAATATTTAAACAAACATAATATTTTTGTTATATATAAAGGTGAAACTAGTGTTAGAAAAGGCGGCATTTTTTCTTTATTACATAAAGAATTAATTTTACCATTCTTGGGTTAAAGGTTGCTCATGTGCCAGTTGAACCACACATGACACATATCTTTCCCACAACCCTATTCAAACATTATTGGAGGTTGTCACAACGTTTTGTGTTTCCTGGGTTACCACCACTGTGACAGACAACTTACCACCACTGTGACAGACAACTTACCACCACTGTGACATACACGTCTTTCTATGGGTTACAGAAAATAATATGGTGTTTAACGAGGATAAGTTTCAGCTCATGCGCTGCGGAAAATAAAAAAATTAATTGAAAATATAAAAACAGAAACCAGGTACAAAACTCAGGCAAATCATAACATAGAACGAAAAGGCAATGTAAAGGATCTGGGTGTACTCATGTCGGAAGACCTTACCTTTAAAGAACACAATAAAGTAGCCGTCACAACTGCAAGAAAAATGACAGGTTGGATAACAAGAACTTTTCACACTAGAGATGCTATACCGATGATGATACTTTTCAAAACGCTTGTGCTCTCTAGAGTGGAGTACTGCTGCACAATGACAGCACCTTTCATAGCTGGAGAAATTGCTGACCTGGAGAGCGTGCAGAGATCCTTTACTGCTAGAATCCACTCAGTAAAACATCTAAACTATTGGGACCGACTAAAGAGCCTAAATCTGTACTCCCTTGAGCGCAGGCGGGAGAGGTACATAATAATTTACACGTGGAAAATAATTGAGGGGCTGGTCCCATATCTGCACACAGAAATAACATCACATGAGACCAGGAGGCATGGCAGGATGTGCAGAATACCCACGTTGAAGAGCAGAGGTGCAACAGGTACTCTGAGAGAGAACTCTATCAACATCAGAGGCCCGAGACTGTTCAACACGCTTCCACTACACATAAGGGGCATAACTGGCCGACCCTTCACAGTGTTCAAGAGAGAACTGGATAAGCACCTCCAAAGGATACCTGATCAACCAGGCTGTGACTCATATGTCAGGCTGCGAGCAGCTGCGTCTAACAGCCTGGTTGATCAGTCCAGCAACCAAGAGGCCTGGTCGACGACCGGGCTGCGGGGACACTAAGGCCCGGAAGCACCTCAAGGTAACCTCAAGGTAAGGTACAACTTTTTACCACTAAGACAAGCAACTTCCCACCACACTGACATACAACTTACTACCACTAAGACAATGGTAGTAAGTTGTATTAATACCACCACACACTACCACCACCAACACCACACACTACCACCACCACTACACACCACCACCACCACTACCACCACACACTACCACCACCACACACACTACCACCACACACTATTTCAACACACTGCCTCCACACACTTCCACCACACACTACCACTAAACACTACAACCACCACCACACACCAGCACCACACACTACCAACACCACCACACACTACCACCACCACCACACACTACCACCACCAACACCACACACTACCACCACCACCACCACTACCACCACACACACACCTCAGAGATAAGTCTGTACAGGGTATGATGGACTATGTTACCCAAAAGTGTCAGCAGGCAGTAAACAGGTTCATCCCGGCCCAAAGGGAAAAATCCGAGAAGTAACAGAAGAATCCGTGGTATAATAGGGCATGTATGGAAGCGAAGAAACTGAACAAAAGGGCGTGGAGGAACTTCCGGAATAACAGAACACCAGAAAGCAGAGAACCAGACCAGAGAACCAGGAATGAGTACGTCAGGGTGAGAAGAGAAGCAGAGAAAAGTTTTGTAAATGATATAGCAAACAAAGCCAAGACCGAACCAAAGCTACTCCACAGTCACATCAGAAGGAAAACAACAGTGAAAGAACAGGTATTGAAACTTCGAACAGGCGAGAACAGGTATACAGAGAATGACAGAGAGGTGTGTGAAGAACTCAACAAGAGGTTCCAGGTCTTCAAAATAGAACAAGGTGAGGTCACTCTGCTAGGAGAAAGGGAGGTAAACCAGGCGGCCTTGGAAGAGTTCGAAATTACGAGAGAGGAGGTAAAGAGACACCTGCTGGATCTGGATGTTAGAAAGGCTGTTGGTCCAGATGGGATCTCACCATGGGTACTGAAAGAGTGTGCAGAGGCACTTTGCTTGCCACTCTCCATAGTGTATAGTAAGTCACTGGAGACGGCAGACCTCCCAGAAATATGGAAGACGGCGAATGTGGTCCCAATATACAAAAAGGGCGACAGAAGTCGCTGAACTACAGGCCAGTGTCCATGACTTGTATACCATGCAAGGTGATGGAGAAGATCGTGAGAAAAAACCTGGTAACACATCTGGAGAGATGGGACTTCGTGACAAATCGCCAACATGGGTTCAGGGAGGGTAAATCTTGCCTTACAGGCTTGATAGAATTTTACGATCAGGTGACAAAGATTAAGCAAGAAAGAGAGGGCTGGGCGGACTGCATTTTCTTGGATTGTCGGAAAGCCTTTGACACAGTATCGCATAAGAGGCTGGTACATAAGCTGGAGAGACAGGCAGGTGTAGCTGGTAAGGTGTTCCAGTGGATAAAGGAGTATCTAAGCAATAGGAAACAGAGAGTTACGGTGAGGGGTGAGACCTCCGATTGGCGTGAAGTCACCAGTGGAGTCCCACAGGGCTCTGTACTCGGTCCTATCTTGTTTCTGATATATGTAAATGATCTCCCGGAGGGTATCGATTCATTTCTCTCAATGTTTGCAGACGATGCTAAAATTATGAGAAGGATTAAAACAGAAGAGGACTGTTTGAGGCTTCAAGAAGGCCTAGACAAGCTGAAGGAATGGTCGAACAAATGGTTGTTAGAGTTTAACCCAACCAAATGTAATGTAATGAAGATAGGTGTAGGGAGCAGGAGGCCAGATACAAGGTATCATCTGGGACAGGAAATTCTTCAGGAGTCAGAGAAGGAAAAAGACTTGGGGTTGATATCACGCCAGACCTGTCTCCTGCAGCACATATCAAGCGGATAACTTCAGCGGCATATGCCAGGCTGGCCAACATACGAACGGCATTCAGAAACTTGTGTAAAGAATCATTCAGAACTTTGTATACCACATATGTCAGGCCAATCCTGGAGTATGCAGCCCCAGGATGGAGTCCATATCTAGTCAAGGATGACTAAAATGGGGATTTCGATGTGGATTCAATATATAACTTATTTAAGAATATTCTAAACAAAGCACAGGAACGTAGTATACCATACAAATTGAATAGATCGAATACTAATGACCCAAAGTGGATAACAAAGAATTTGAAGAACCTTATAGGTAAAAAGAGAGCTTGGTACAAAAGGATTAAAAATGGGGAGGTCACTTTAGAACAGGAATTCGTACAACTGGTTAGAAATGTTAAAAAAGAGATAAGGAAAGCAAAAAGAAACTATGAAGTTCGCATAGCAGGGCAAGCAAAGGCAAATCCTAAAGGGTTTTTTCAGTTATATCGTACTAAGACTAGGGAAAGGATAGGTCCATTAAAAACTGAGACAGGTCAAATAACAGATAGTGATGAAGAGATGAGTAGTATTTTTAATAAATATTTTGTATCTGTATTTACTAAAGAGGAACTTAACAATATGCCTTCAGCCGAACAAGTCTATGTGGGTGGGGACGAGGACAGGTTGACGAGTTTAGCAGTTACCAGGGAGGATGTTCTTAAACAAATAGTAAAACTCAAACCAAACAAATCCCCAGGGCCGGATGAAGTGTTTGCTAGGGTGCTTAAAGAATGCAAAGAGGAGCTTTGTAACCCACTGTCAACCATATTTAATAAATCAATAGAGTCAGGCAGAGTGCCAGAGTTTTGGAAAGTTGCTAATGTGATACCAGTTTTTAAGAAAGGAGATAGATCACTTGCGTCTAACTATCGACCAATTAGCCTAACGTCTATTGTGGGAAAGTTACTCGAATCTATAATAGCAAATAAAATTCGTCTTCATCTTGAAAAACATAAATTAATAATTGAGTCGCAACATGGTTTAATAAATGGCCGTTCATGTTTAACAAATTTGTTATCTTTTTATTCTAGCATTGTTGAGGCAGTTGATAGTGGTAAGGATTGCGATGTTGTATACCTTGACTTTAGCAAAGCTTTTGATACAGTGCCACATGAAAGACTGATTAAAAAAATAGAGTCTCATGGTATTGGGGGTGCTATATTAAGCTGGATTAGGGCATGGCTATACCAAAGGAAACAGAGAGTTAGTATAAATGGAATCAAGTCAGAGTGGGAAAATGTTGTAAGTGGAGTGCCTCAAGGCTCTGTCCTGGGACCTCTGTTGTTTATAATATATATAAATGATTTAGATTCAGGTTTGAGTAGCAACATTTGCAAATTTGCCGATGATACGAAAATCGGTAGGGAAATTAATTCGGAGGAGGACTCACTATCACTTCAAGTTGATCTAGATAGGGTTTTGAAATGGTCAAAGGATTGGCAGATGCAGTTTAATGCTGATAAATGTAAAGTTCTGAGGTTAAGTAATGATGATAGAGTTACAAGATACGAGCTAGATGGTGTTGTGATTGCGAAGTCGGATTGCGAAAGGGATCTGGGAGTTATGATTAGTAAGAATTTAAAACAAAAGGATCAATGCATAAATGTTCGTAATAAGGCAAATCGGACACTTGGATTTATTAATCGCAGCGTTAGTAACAAGACACCTGGTGTGGTTCTCAAGCTATATCTTGCTCTAGTTAGGCCCCATTTAGATTATGCAGTTCAGTTTTGGTCGCCATATTATAGAATGTATATAAATTCACTTGAACGTGTCCAGCGTAGGATGACTAAGTTAATTCCCCAAATTAGAAATCTTTCATATGAAGAAAGATTAACAAAGCTTAAGTTGCATTCACTGGAAAGGCGAAGAGTTAGGGGTGACATGATAGAGGTTTACAAGTGGATGAATGGACATAACCGGGGGGATATTAATAGGGTATTAAAAGTATCAACACAGGACAGAACACGAAACAATGGATATAAATTGGATAAGTTTAGATTTAGGAAAGACTTGGGTAAATACTGGTTCAGTAACAGGGTTGTTGATTTGTGGAACCAATTGCCGCGTAACATTGTGGAGGTGGGGTCCCTCGATTGTTTCAAGCACGGGTTGGACAAGTATATGAGTGGGATTGGGTGGTTATAGAATAGGAGCTGCCTCGTATGGGCCAATAGGCCTTCTGCAGTTACCTTTGTTCTTATGTTCTTATGTTCTTAAACTGGAAAAAGTTCAAAGGTTTGCCACCAGACTAGTACCCGAGCTGAGAGGTATGAGCTACGAGGAGAGACTATAGGAATTAAACCTCACTTCGCTGGAAGACAGAAGAGTTAGGGGGGACATGATCACCACATTCAAGATTCTGAAGGGAATTGATAGGGTAGATAAAGACAGTCTATTTAACATAAGGGGAACAATCACAAGGGGACACAGGTGGAAACTGAGTGCCCAAATGAGCCACAGAGATATTAGAATGAACTTTTTTAGTGTCAGAGTGGTTGACAAATGGAATGCATTAGTGGGTGATGTGGTGGAGGCTGGCTCCATACACAGTTTCAAGTGTAGATATGATAGAGCCCGATAGGCTCAGGAATCTGTACACCTGTTGATTGACGGTTGAGAGGCGGGACCAAAGAGCCAGAGCTCAACCCCCGCAAACACAACTAGGTGAGTACAACTAGGTGAGTACACACCACCACTGCCACACACACCACCACTGCTACACACACCACCACTGCCACACACACCACCACTGCTACACACACCACCACTGCCACACAGTGAGTACACTACCACCTTTTAATACAAAAATCCAAACACATAGGTTTTATAATAAAAAAAATTTCTATGACTATTTTGTTCCTAACGTATTACAAATAGTTTTTACATGTTTAAATATAAAATATATGGTGTTTTTATTAAATTCATTAATAAATTGTGAATGATATTTAATGGCTGAATGAAACCTTCAAAATACATTTAGTTATTCAATTATCAGAAAAAAGTAGTTTTCCAAATTTTCTAAAAATCGCTCTTTTTAACACAATTTGACTCCTTATGCATTCCACTAAACACTAATATCATGTTTAAATATATAAGAACATAAGAACATAAGAACAAAGGTAACTGCAGAAGGCCTATTGGCCCATACGAGGCAGCTCCTATTCTATAACCACCCAATCCCACTCATATACTTGTCCAACCCGTGCTTGAAACAATCGAGGGACCCCACCTCCACAATGTTACGCGGCAATTGGTTCCACAAATCAACAACCCTGTTACTGAACCAGTATTTACCCAAGTCTTTCCTAAATCTAAACTTATCCAATTTATATCCATTGTTTCGTGTTCTGTCCTGTGTTGATACTTTTAATACCCTATTAATATCCCCCCGGTTATGTCCATTCATCCACTTGTAAACCTCTATCATGTCACCCCTAACTCTTCGCCTTTCCAGTGAATGCAACTTAAGCTTTGTTAATCTTTCTTCATATGAAAGATTTCTAATTTGGGGAATTAACTTAGTCATCCTACGCTGGACACGTTCAAGTGAATTTATATCCATTCTATAATATGGCGACCAAAACTGAACTGCATAATCTAAATGGGGCCTAACTAGAGCAAGATATAGCTTGAGAACCACACCAGGTGTCTTGTTACTAACGCTGCGATTAATAAATCCAAGTGTCCGATTTGCCTTATTACGAACATTTATGCATTGATCCTTTTGTTTTAAATTCTTACTAATCATAACTCCCAGATCCCTTTCGCAATCCGACTTCGCAATCACTACACCATCTAGCTCGTATCTTGTAACTCTATCATCATTACCTAACCTCAGAACTTTACATTTATCAGCATTAAACTGCATCTGCCAATCCTTTGACCATTTCAAAACCCTATCTAGATCAACTTGAAGTGATAGTGAGTCCTCCTCCGAATTAATTTCCCTACCGATTTTCGTATCATCGGCAAATTTGCAAATGTTGCTACTCAAACCTGAATCTAAATCATTTATATATATTATAAACAACAGAGGTCCCAGGACAGAGCCTTGAGGCACTCCACTTACAACATTTTCCCACTCTGACTTGATTCCATTTATACTAACTCTCTGTTTCCTTTGGTATAGCCATGCCCTAATCCAGCTTAATATAGCACCCCCAATACCATGAGACTCTATTTTTTTAATCAGTCTTTCATGTGGCACTGTATCAAAAGCTTTGCTAAAGTCAAGGTATACAACATCGCAATCCTTACCACTATCAACTGCCTCAACAATGCTAGAATAAAAAGATAACAAATTTGTTAAACATGAACGGCCATTTATTAAACCATGTTGCGACTCAATTATTAATTTATGTTTTTCAAGATGAAGACGAATTTTATTTGCTATTATAGATTCGAGTAACTTTCCCACAATAGACGTTAGGCTAATTGGTCGATAGTTAGACGCAAGTGATCTATCTCCTTTCTTAAAAACTGGTATCACATTAGCAACTTTCCAAAACTCTGGCACTCTGCCTGACTCTATTGATTTATTAAATATGGTTGACAGTGGGTCACAAAGCTCCTCTTTGCATTCTTTAAGCACCCTAGCAAACACTTCATCCGGCCCTGGGGATTTGTTTGGTTTGAGTTTTACTATTTGTTTAAGAACATCCTCCCTGGTAACTGCTAAACTCGTCAACCTGTCCTCGTCCCCACCCACATAGACTTGTTCGGCTGAAGGCATATTGTTAAGTTCCTCTTTAGTAAATACAGATACAAAATATTTATTAAAAATACTACTCATCTCTTCATCACTATCTGTTATTTGACCTGTCTCAGTTTTTAATGGACCTATCCTTTCCCTAGTCTTAGTACGATATAACTGAAAAAACCCTTTAGGATTTGTCTTTGCTTGCCCTGCTATGCGAACTTCATAGTTTCTTTTTGCTTTCCTTATCTCTTTTTTAACATTTCTAACCAGTTGTACGAATTCCTGTTCTAAAGTGACCTCCCCATTTTTAATCCTTTTGTACCAAGCTCTCTTTTTACCTATAAGGTTCTTCAAATTCTTTGTTATCCACTTTGGGTCATTAGTATACGATCTATTCAATTTGTATGGTATACTACGTTCCTGTGCTTTGTTTAGAATATTCTTAAATAAGTTATATATTGAATCCACATCGAAATCCCCATTTAAGTCACCTATCGCTGGGTTCATGTCTCGCTCCAAGACCGGCCCACACCCCATACCCAAGCCTTTCCAATCAATTTGACCCAAAAAATTTCTTAGGCTATTAAAATCAGCTTTTCGAAAATCTGGCACTTTAACAGAATTTTCTCCTACTGGTCTATTCCATTCTATGCTAAATCTGATTTCTTTGTGATCACTGCTCCCTAGCTCACTCCCTATTTCGATGTCATTAATTTGCGTTTCCCTGTTAGTTAACACTAAATCTAAAATATTATTTTCCCGTGTTGGTTCCTTAATGTGTTGCGTAAGAAAGCAATCGTCAATTAATTCTAGAAAATCTTCTGCTTCACTATTCCCTGTTTTGTTCAACCAGTTTATTCCGCTAAAATTAAAGTCACCCATGACATAAATACTGTTAGATCTAGATGCTCTAGATATTTCATCCCATAGATGCTTTGCTTCCATTCTGTCTAAATTTGGTGGCCTATATATTACTCCTATTATAATATTATTAGCTTTTTCGTTTAATTCAATCCAAATAGTTTCTGTGTGTGGCTCTGTTTTGATTCCCTCTTTGAGACTACATTTCAAATTGTCCCTAACATATATGGCTACTCCACCTCCTCGTCTAATATATCTATCTGTGTGAAATAGTTTAAATCCATATATTTGATATTCAGCTAATAGTTCTCTATTTTCTACATTCATCCACGTTTCGGTAAGTGCAATAATATCTATTTTTTCTGTGCAGACAAGAGCATTTAATTCGTTAATTTTATTTCTTAGACTTCTACTGTTAGTGTAATATACCCTAAGTGAATTGTTATTTTGCGGACCTTCTCTTTCCCTGATCGTTTTGCCAATTCCTTTCTCCCACAAACACATACTTTTATTACCTCCTTCCTCCAAATCAATTCCCATACCTCTATCTACTAACAGTTTAAACCCAAACAAACACCTCTAACCACTTCTTCTAACGAGTTCGCAACAGCAACAACCCCAGCTCTCGATAGATGCACCCCATCACGAGCATACATTTCACTTCTTCCATAGAAGTGTTCCCAGTTGTCTATGAAAGATATTGCATTTGATTTGCAATATCTTTCCAGCCGGCAATTGACACCAAGTGCCCTCGATATCCATTCATTTCCCACTCCCTTTCTTGGAAGAATGCCACATATGATCGGGATTCCTCCCTTGCTCCTAACTAACTCTATGGCTCTTTTATACCTCTGAATCAGTTCCTCACTCCTGACTCGACCAACATCATTTCCTCCCACGCTAATGCAAATAATGGGATTGTTCCCATTACCAGCCATAATATCATTCATGTTGTTTATAATATCACCAATGCCAGCTCCGGGATAGCAAACCCTTAACCTGTTCCCCCTATCTCTAGCACAAAACGTTCTATCCAAATACCTTATCTGGGAATCTCCCACAACTAATGTTTGCTTAGGTACTTCCTTTACTTTCTGAGGGGCCTGCGCTTCCTTTCTCTTCGTTGCTTTCCCTTTTGCGCGATCCACAGTCTCTCCACAGCACTCGTCCTCCAAAACGTCAAATGAATTTGAAGTTGCTATGGCGTTTGAAGGCGGCTTTATCAAAGTCTTCTTAAGGCCCCTGTCTTTCGCAACTCTCCAAGACGATATCCATTCATTTCCCACTCCCTTTCTTGGAAGAATGCCACATATGATCGGGATTCCTCCCTTGCTCCTAACTAACTCTATGGCTGTTTTATACCTCTGAATCAGTTCCTCACTCCTGACTCGACCAACATCATTTCCTCCCACGCTAATGCAAATAATGGGATTGTTCCCATTACCAGCCATAATATCATTCATGTTGTTTATAATATCACCAATGCCAGCTCCGGGATAGCAAACCCTTAACCTGTTCCCCCTATCTCTAGCACAAAACGTTCTATCCAAATACCTTATCTGGGAATCTCCCACAACTAATGTTTGCTTAGGTACTTCCTTTACTTTCTGAGGGGCCTGCGCTTCCTTTCTCTTCGTTGCTTTCCCTTTTGCGCGATCCACAGTCTCTCCACAGCACTCGTCCTCCAAAACGTCAAATGAATTTGAAGTTGCTATGGCGTTTGAAGGCGGCTTTATCAAAGTCTTCTTAAGGCCCCTGTCTTTCGCAACTCTCCAAGACGAGGTCCCTTTACTGCTGGTCTCCTCCTTCGTTACTTCTCGTTGTTTTTTAAGCTGACGCACCTCCTCCCGCAGAGAGTCCAACTCTGTCCTCAGGGCTCCCACTAGAGTCACCAGGTCCTTCACTACAACTTCCATATAATTTATGTATTATTCCCTACAATAATTGATATAAATTATAAATGTTGCTGGAAAGTGGTGTGAAAGAATCTGAAAACGTTTTGTTGTCTTTTATATTGGAGGAGAGCAAGGAGGAAGGAGGAGGAGGAGGGCGAGGAGGAGGAGGGCAAGGAGAAAGGAGGAGGAGGGCTAGGAAGGAAGGAGGAATTAGGAGGAGGAGGAGGGCGGAGAGGAAGGAGGAAGGAGGACGAGGACGAGGAGGAAGGAGGATGGTGAGAAGGAAGGAGGAGGGCGAGGAGGATGGAGAAGAAGAGCGAGGAGGAAGGAGGAGGAGGGCAAGGAGGAAGGAGGAGGAGGAAGGCAAAGAGGAAGGAGGAGGTGGGCGAGGAGGAAGGAGAGGTGGAATGTGGAGGGCAAGGAGAAAGGAGGAAGAGGGCGAGAATTAAGGAAGAGGAGTAAGGAACAGAACGAGGAGGAAGGAGAAGGAGGAGAGCTAGGAAGAAGGAGTAGGTCTAGGAGGAAGGGGGAAGGAGGAGGACCTCGGGGAGGGGGGAACTAAGTGACAGAGAAGAAGAGGAGGGGAGAATAGCAGGGGTAGAAGTAGTTAAGGGAAACAGGGGAGGGCGAAGAGAAGGAGTGAGGGAAGGGGATGAGAAGGAAGAGGAAGGGAAGTGGAAGGGGGTGAGGGTAGGGGGAAGAAGTAAGAGAACGAGGCGGTAAGGAGGGGGAGGGGTAAGAGAAGGGGGGATGGGGAGGAGGGCGAAAAGGAGGGGTAACAGACAGGGATGAGGAGGAAGGGGAAGAGGAGGGGTAAGAGAAGGGGAAGAGGAGAGGGAGGGGTAAAAGAAAGGGGTAAAAAGGGGGGAAGGGGTAAGAGAAGGGTGGATAAGGAGGAGGATGAGGAGAATGGGGAAGAGAAGGAGGATGAAAATGAGGAGGAATGGAAAGAAGGGAGGGGAAAGAGAAAGGGAAAGAGAATGGGGTAGGGGTAAGAGAAGTGGGAGGAGGAGGGGGAGGGGTAAGGGAAGGGGGATGAGGAGTGGGGAGGGGGTAAGAGAAGGGGGGATGTGAAGGAAGGGAAAGAGGAGGGGAAGAGGGAAGGGGTGAGAGAAAGGGAATGAGAAGGAGGAAGGGGAAGAGGAGGGGGGAAGAGGGTAGGAGGGAAGAGAGGAAGGTGGGGAGGGAGTGTAACAGGATCTGTGTGACGGCTGGGACATGTACACTATAGGCCTACAGAGTTGCCATGACGTGTTAGGGCGCTGGATTATACAGGCATGTCTTGGTAGATGACTATGAACATAAGAACATAAGAACAAAGGTAACTGCAGAAGGCCTATTGGCCCATACGAGGCAGCTCCTATTCTATAACCACCCAATCCCACTCATATACTTGTCCAACCCGTGCTTGAAACAATCAAGGGACCCCACCTCCACAATGTTACGCGGCAATTGGTTCCACAAATCAACAACCCTGTTACTGAACCAGTATTTACCCAAGTCTTTCCTAAATCTAAACTTATCCAATTTATATCCATTGTTTCGTGTTCTGTCCTGTGTTGATACTTTTAATACCCTATTAATATCCCCCCGGTTATGTCCATTCATCCACTTGTAAACCTCTATCATGTCACCCCTAACTCTTCGACTTTCCAGTGAATGCAACTTAAGCTTTGTTAATCTTTCTTCATATGAAAGATTTCTAATTTGGGGAATTAACTTAGTCATCCTACGCTGGACACGTTCAAGTGAATTTATATCCATTCTATAATACGGCGACCAAAACTGAACTGCATAATCTAAATGGGGCCTAACTAGAGCAAGATATAGCTTGAGAACCACACCAGGTGTCTTGTTACTAACGCTGCGATTTATAAATCCAAGTGTCCGATTTGCCTTATTACGAACATTTATGCATTGATCCTTTTGTTTTAAATTCTTACTAATCATAACTCCCAGATCCCTTTCGCAATCCGACTTCGCAATCACAACACCATCTAGCTCGTATCTTGTAACTCTATCATCATTACCTAACCTCAGAACTTTACATTTATCAGCATTAAACTGCATCTGCCAATCCTTTGACCATTTCAAAACCCTATCTAGATCAACTTGAAGTGATAGTGAGTCCTCCTCCGAATTAATTTCCCTACCGATTTTCGTATCATCGGCAAATTTGCAAATGTTGCTACTCAAACCTGAATCTAAATCATTTATATATATTATAAACAACAGAGGTCCCAGGACAGAGCCTTGAGGCACTCCACTTACAACATTTTCCCACTCTGACTTGATTCCATTTATACTAACTCTCTGTTTCCTTTGGTATAGCCATGCCCTAATCCAGCTTAATATAGCACCCCCAATACCATGAGACTCTATTTTTTTAATCAGTCTTTCATGTGGCACTGTATCAAAAGCTTTGCTAAAGTCAAGGTATACAACATCGCAATCCTTACCACTATCAACTGCCTCAACAATGCTAGAATAAAAAGATAACAAATTTGTTAAACATGAACGGCCATTTATAAAACCATGTTGCGACTCAATTATTAATTTATGTTTTTCAAGATGAAGACGAATTTTATTTGCTATTATAGATTCGAGTAACTTTCCCACAATAGACGTTAGGCTAATTGGTCGATAGTTAGACGCAAGTGATCTATCTCCTTTCTTAAAAACTGGTATCACATTAGCAACTTTCCAAAACTCTGGCACTCTGCCTGACTCTATTGATTTATTAAATATGGTTGACAGTGGGTCACAAAGCTCCTCTTTGCATTCTTTAAGCACCCTAGCAAACACTTCATCCGGCCCAGGGGATTTGTTTGGTTTGAGTTTTACTATTTGTTTAAGAACATCCTCCCTGGTAACTGCTAAACTCGTCAACCTGTCCTCGTCCCCACCCACATAGACTTGTTCGGCTGAAGGCATATTGTTAAGTTCCTCTTTAGTAAATACAGATACAAAATATTTATTAAAAATACTACTCATCTCTTCATCACTATCTGTTATTTGACCTGTCTCAGTTTTTAATGGACCTATCCTTTCCCTAGTCTTAGTACGATATAACTGAAAAAACCCTTTAGGATTTGTCTTTGCTTGCCCTGCTATGCGAACTTCATAGTTTCTTTTTGCTTTCCTTATCTCTTTTTTAACATTTCTAACCAGTTGTACGAATTCCTGTTCTAAAGTGACCTCCCCATTTTTAATCCTTTTGTACCAAGCTCTCTTTTTACCTATAAGGTTCTTCAAATTCTTTGTTATCCACTTTGGGTCATTAGTATACGATCTATTCAATTTGTATGGTATACTACGTTCCTGTGCTTTGTTTAGAATATTCTTAAATAAGTTATATATTGAATCCACATCGAAATCCCCATTTAAGTCACCTATCGCTGGGTTCATGTCTCGCTCCAAGACCGGCCCACACCCCATACCCAAGCCTTTCCAATCAATATGACCCAAAAAATTTCTTAGGCTATTAAAATCAGCTTTTCGAAAATCTGGCACTTTAACAGAATTTTCTCCTACTGGTCTATTCCATTCTATGCTAAATCTGATTTCTTTGTGATCACTGCTCCCTAGCTCACTCCCTATTTCGATGTCATTAATTTGCGTTTCCCTGTTAGTTAACACTAAATCTAAAATATTATTTTCCCGTGTTGGTTCCTTAATGTGTTGCGTAAGAAAGCAATCGTCAATTAATTCTAGAAAATCTTCTGCTTCACTATTCCCTGTTTTGTTCAACCAGTTTATTCCGCTAAAATTAAAGTCACCCATGACATAAATACTGTTAGATCTAGATGCTCTAGATATTTCATCCCATAGATGCTTTGCGTCCATTCTGTCTAAATTTGGTGGCCTATATATTACTCCTATTATAATATTATTAGCTTTTTCGTTTAATTCAATCCAAATAGTTTCTGTGTGTGGCTCTGTTTTGATTCCCTCTTTGGGACTACAGTTCAAATTGTCCCTAACATATATGGCTACTCCACCTCCTCGTCTAATATATCTATCTGTGTGAAATAGTTTAAATCCATATATTTGATATTCAGCTAATAGTTCTCTATTTTCTACATTCATCCACGTTTCGGTAAGTGCAATAATATCTATTTTTTCTGTGCAGACAAGAGCATTTAATTCGTTAATTTTATTTCTTAGACTTCTACTATGGTGTGTTCATCTTCATCAAATACAGCAAGAAAAATAAAGAATAAGATAATAATGTTTTACATTAATTTATCTCTGATTTTACTAATGAATTAAATTTATATTATTAAGTGAACACTGCAAGTTGGTGAGGCAGCGACGGTTGTGATGTGGGTCCCACCAGGCGAGGGCCAGTAGTACCCAGCTGACCATCACCCGGGTGGTCCAGTGTTTATACCCGCGCGTAGTGACCATCACCCCCCTCCCCCTGCTCTTCCCCTTCCTTCTCTTACCCCTCCCCCTGCTCTTCCCCTTCCTCCTCTTACCCCTCCCCCTGCTCTTCCCTTTCCTTCTCGTACCCCTCCCCCTGCTCAGCCCCTTCCTTCCCTTACCCCTCCCCCTGCTCTTCCCGTTCCTTCTCTTACCCCTCCCCCTGCTCAGCCCCTTCCTTCTCTTACCCCTCTCCCTGCTCTTCCCCTTCCTTCTCTTACCCCTCCCCCTGCTCTTCCCCTTCCTCCTCTTATCCCTCCCCCTGCTCAGCCCCTGCCTTCTCTTACCCCTCCCCTTGCTCTTCCCCTTCCTTCTCTTACCCCTCTCCCTGCTCTTCCCCTTCCTTCTCTTCCCCTTCCACCTGCTCTTCCCCTTCCTTCTCTTACCCCTCCCCCTGCTCTTCCCCTTCCTTTTCTTACCCCTCCCCCTGCTCAGCCCCTTCCTTCTCTTACCCCTCCCCTTGCTCTTCCCCTTCCTTCTCTTACCCCTCCCCCTGCTCTTCCCCTTCCTTCTCTTACCCCTCCCCCTGCTCTTCCCCTTCCTTCTCTTACCCCTCGCCCTGCTCTTCCCCTTCCTTCTCTTACCCCTCTCCCTGCTCTTCCCCTTCCTTCTCTTACCCCTCCCCCTGCTCTTCCTTTGCCTACTCTTACCCCTCTCCCTGCTCTTCCCCTTCCTTCTCTTACCCCTCCTCCTGCTCTTTCCCTTCCTTCTCTTACCCCTCCCCTTGCTATTCCCCTTCCTTCTCTTACCCCTCGCCCTGCTCTTCCCCTTGCTTCTCTTACCCCCTCCCCTTGCTATTCCCCTCCCTTCTCTTACCCCTCCCCCTGCTCAGCCCTTGCCTTCCCTTACACCTCCCCCTTCCTTCTCTTACCCCTCCTTCTGCTCTTCCCCTTCCTTCTCTTACCCCTCCCCCTGCTATTCCCCTTCCTTCTCTTACCCTTCCCCCTGCTCAACCCCTTCCTTCTCTTACCCCTCCCCCTGCTATTCCCCTTCCTTCTCTTACCCCTCTCCCTGCTCAGCCCCTGCCTTCTCTTACCGTTCGCCCTTCTCTTCCCCTTCCTTCTCTTACCCCTCCCCCTGCTATTCCCCTTCCTTCTCTTACCCCTCCCCCTGCTCAGCCCCACCCTTCTCTTACCCCTCGCCCAGCTCTTCCCCTTTCTTCTCTTACCCCTCTCCCTGCTCTTCCCCTTCCTTCTCTTACCCCTCCCCCTGCTCTTCGCCTTCCTTCTCTTACCCCTCCCCCTGCTCAGCCCCTTCCTTCTCTTACTCTTGGGTTGGACAAGTATATAACGGGTTGGACAAGTATATGAGTGGGATTGGGTGGTTATAGAATAGGAGCTGCCTCGTATGGGCCAATAGGCCTTCTGCAGTTACCTTTGTTCTTATGTATGTATGTATGTACTCCTTCCCCTGCTCTTCCCCTTCCTCCTCCTACCCACCCCTTGCTCTTCCCCTTCCTTCTCTTACCCCTCCCCCTGCTCAGCCCCTTCCTTCTCTTACCCCTCTTTCCCCCCCAGACGTCCTGCTCTTTCCCCCATCCTCCTTTCCTTTCCCCCTTCTTATTCCTTCCTCTTAGACCTACTCCTTCCTCTTTTTCATCCTCCTTCCACCTCGATCTCATCCTTCTACCTGGAATTTTTCCTTCTTTCCTCCTTGACCTCTTCCTCCTCGACCTCCTCCTCCGTCCTTCCTCTTCGTCCTCCTACTCCTCTACCACCACACATTACTACCACCACCACACATTACTACCACCACCACACACTACCACCACCAACACACAGTACCACCACCACTACACACTACCACCACCACGACCACCACACACTAACACCACCACACAATACCACCACCACACACACTACCACCACCACACACTATCATCACCACACACTCGCCTCGGGGGGCCTCGTAGCCTGGTGGATAGCGCGCAGGACTCGTAATTCTGTGGCACGGGTTCGATTCCCGCACTAGGCAGAAACAAATGGGCAAAGTTTCTTTCACCCTAAGTGCCCCTGTTACCTAGCAGTAAATAGGTACCTGGGAGTTAGTCAGCTGTCACGGGCTGCTTCCTGGGGTGTGTGTGTGTGGTGTGGAAAAAAAAAAAAAAAGTAGTAGTTAGTGAACAGTTGATTGACAGTTGAGAGGCGGGCCGAAAGAGCAAAGCTCAACCCCGGTAAAAACACAACTAGTAAACACATTACTACCACCACCACACACTACCACCACACACTACCACCACCACCACCACACACTACCACCACCACCTCACACTACCACCACCACCACCACACACTACCACTACCACTACCACACTCTAACACAACCACACACTACTACCAAAACACACTACTACCACCACACACTACTACCACCACCACACACTACCACCACCACCACAAACTACCACCACCACCACACACTACGACCACCACCACACACTACCACCACCACACACACTACCACCACCACACACTATCATCACCACACACTACTACCACCACCACACAAACAACTACCACCATTACACACAACCACCACCACACACACTACCACCATCACCAAACACACTACCACCATCACCACACACTACTACCACAATACACTACCACCACCACCACCACACACTACCAGCACAACCAAACACTACCAGCACCACCACACATTACCACCACTACCACACACTAAAACCACCACCACACACTACCACCACCACTACACACTACCACCACCACCACAAACTACCACCACCACCACAACTAGTAAACACACTACTACCACCACCACACACTACCACCACCACCACCACACACTACCACCACCACCTAACACTACCACCACCACCACCACACACTACCACTACCACACTCTAACACAACCACATACTACCACCACCACACACTACCACCACCACACACTACCACCACCAACACACAGTACCACCACCACCACACACTACCACCACCACCACCACCACACACTAACACCACCACTCAATACCACCACCACACAATACCACCACCACACACACTACCACCACCACACACTATCATCACCACACTACTACCAACACCACACACTACCACCACCACCACACACTACCACCACCACACACTAACACCACCACAAACTACTACCTATACACACTACTACCACCACACACTACCACTATGGTGGCAGCGGTGGGATGTGGATTGAGGTTGGGGCTGAGGCTGAGGTATGGTGTGGGTGGCCTCGGGTTGGGGTGTGGATGGAGGTTGGGGTTGAGGTTTGGCGTGGGTGGCCTCGGGTTGGGGTGTGGATGGAGGTTGAGGTGGGTATGGGGTGGCCTGGGGTTGGAATGGGTATGGGTTGGCCTGGGGTTGGAATGGGTATGGGTATGGGGTGGCCTGGGGTTGGAATGGGTATGGAGTGGCTTGGGGTTGGGGGAAGGGTTGGTATGGGAACTGAGGATGGGGTTGGTATGGGAATTGAGGATGGGGTGGGTATGGGAATTGAGGATGGGGTTGGTATGGGAATTGAGGGTGAGGTTGGTATGGGAATTGAGGATGGGGTTGGTATGGGAATTGAGGATGGGGTTGGTATGGGTGGTGGGGTTGGGGTGGTTGTAGTGACGGATGAGGTGTACCTAGGTGTTGTGGTATTGGTGTTATGTTGGGTAGTTCCTGCTGTTGGTGTGGTTGTTCATTTTCCCGTTGAACGGGTTGCTGTTCTCTACCGAGCGAAGTGGAACGTCCTGCCATACTAACTGAGGCCCCCTGTCTGCCCTGCTGGCATGGCGTCGATGTTATTTGTGGGGGAACCCAAGACGGCTCTCCCCACTCATGGGACGACTCCTCGCAAGACTCCCCACTCATGTCAATAATAGTATCGCTACTGGGATGGAAAGATACCCTCGACTGCCCAGTCCCATGCAGAACCCGTGAACTCGTCGCTTCAGTCCCACTGACCCCACCTGTGGTGCCAGTTGAGCTACCTGAGCGGTCCCCAGTGGTGTCGGAAGAGGTGCTATCCTCTACACTTCCACTCCCACTGGTCCCTACTGACTGGTCACTGTCTGGCTTAAACATTTTCTGAGGTTTCTGGTGTGCCACGTCTCTTCTAAACTGCCCTTTAGTGCACCCTCGACCCGGACTCACTGCAACCGTGATCTTACACAAATAATAAAAAAAATCACAACTCTTTTCCAAGAAACAACTACTAAATCCCCAAAGTAGGAAATACACCGATTTATCGAGAGAATCGCTGAAGTGAATCCAATGAATTCACTGCCCCGCACTCGTGTCTGACCGTGAAATATCCCGCAGTTCTATTGCTGAAACCTAGTCCTTTACGTTAAAAAAATTAAAGAATCTAATTTATATAAAACAATTTAAATGATAACGCAACTAACGCGCAGCACTCGTGATGGATTAATAAAGAATATTTACTGTACTTGAATACTAAACGCACTTGAAGTGAGCAGCGTGGCCACTGATGACTGATGGAGCGGGACCAGCTGCGCTGAAAAAAAACTAAGTCCCGCGCTTTTTCGCTTAAACGCTGAAAAATCAAAATTTTTGTTCTGAAGGAAAATAACTAGTTTTACGTTAATAAACCGCTCTAGCGATTGATATAGACACCCAGGACCTATATTTGCTTACCAAAGATTGAATTTTTTATCAAAAAATGCGTTTTTACTCAATTGCTGAACTCTGCCAATTTTCCTGACTCCGAGGGAAAAAATTCTATCACCCCAAATATCACAAAACTCCTTTAATTCACAAAAATTTGGGTTTCTCGTTTCCAGATATAAATAAGTTATTATTTAATACTGACGTTGTATACAGAACAATACTGACACCTCGGGCGGTTTCAACACTCACTAATTCGAATTTTCGTCAAAATCCGAGATTTTCACCTCACATGGACTCTGACAAAATTACAACACGATTTTCTCGAAAAAATACTTTAATTCGGCAAAAATGTACTTATCACTGTTTAATGCTTACGGACAGAATTACGTCCCTTGCGCGCACTAGAGAGTAATACTGACCCTAGAATATACACAAAACATGAAAATTCGAATTTCGCCAAAAAAGTCAGATTCTAGCCCAAGCTGGACTTAGAAAATTTTCCACCTACGTTTCTACTGAACACAGAATTCTAAGTCTAAAAACACAATTCTACCGTCTTACTGGTAAAAAAACTAGAAACTATCACTCGCATCGACTGGAGAATCCTAATGATACCCAGATCATACACGTGACCCACGAATACAAATTAATTACAGTTAACGACTTTCCGACATTGACTTAGCCGAAAACTTATCCCAAAATACTTAGAAATATTCCACGGACTCTATTAAGCATTTACACACAACTTACTATCCCTTAAACTCCTTCACTTACTATAGTGACCGACCAATAGCCCTAAGTCCAGAGGATTAACTACACTCTAGTAACAACGCCTCTGACTTAGACTAATACAACAGGGAATAGCAAAACTTAATGTACGCACTTAGCCTAATATGCAAGAAAATGCTAAACACTTTGATAAAAAACAATTTAACCGGGGATTGAATGTAAGGGAAAAAAAATTAATCTCTAGAACAACGAAAATAAACGGAAATTACTTTATAAATTGAAGTATACTTAATTCAAAAATGCACTCGACTTAATCTTATAATTGTTCCTACCGGCTCGCCGTACCACACCTAGCCTAGGGGCCACGACCATCTAGGTTCCAACAGAGCGACACGCAGCTTTCAGCAACAATTATGACTAGGGACGACTCAACCTCCACTAAGTGTGCGATCACTTAGTTGTTCAATCGCTGCTTGGTAGGTTACTAGTCCGTCCCTCGGTGGCCGCAACGCCCTTCACAGGATTTCCGTTTTTCCTAGCGTTTTGGGTCGTCTAATAACGCCCTCGGACTATCTGCTGGCGTCCCACAGATATATCCGCCCCGACAGCCCACACGGAACTGCTGTTGAGAGTATGGCGGCTCCCAACACCTCTGAATTAATTGCAATGGGTCGAGTATGGTACCCAGTCCAATCAACTCGGAGCGGTCTCCTTTTCAATAAATCTATTTTAACAGCCTAATTGTACTAACTAAACCTTAATCATATCAGCCCGCATGACCCAAGATTCGCGAATCCCCACTCAAACGCACTGTTGTGAGGCGCACTGCTAATCCTGGCCCGCGGCTGTCTCCTTAGCATCCGCGCATGTGTTCGAACGGCTAGACGCGTGAGCCTTTCAACAATTTCCAACAAAATTTTTGAAACCACCGCTGTGCACCATTGTAACACGGGGTAGGGTACCTCTCTACTTATCTTTCCTTCTTTTCCCTCTACCCGTATTCTTACTTTTTATTCTCTACCAAGGGACTCCAAAACTTTTACCAAAGCCAACTCCACGCCACGTGGTCCTAAGACGATTGACCGACTTAGGATTCTACACCCAGTATGACGTGACCTAGGCTTTGAGCAAAACCCTAAAGTCGCCTCTACGCTGCCACCACCAGACCAGCAACACCGAGCAATGATCGAGGTCTGGATCGATCACGCTAATTAATCAACCTTGGGGCTTGATCCCCACTATAACCGATGACCGTGGAAACTTAAGGGTGTGAAATTAATTACACGGGAATGATTCGATGTTAGAATCGGTGTTAGAATTGGCGCCCAATCCAACTCTGCCTCGTGTGGACCACGTGACCAGGACAAGTATACACATAAAACACATGGAAATAATAAAAATGCAATTTATTACCAAATTAATTTATTAAAAGAAAAACTAAAACAAAATCTAAATATGTTCACTCCCTGTCACTTTAACACTCCCTACTTGACCTGAGTGGCAATGAAGACTATTCCTATACATAACCATAGCAACTATACCTTGGGCAACCAGCTAAAGATGTTGGGCTGGTCTTGGGGAGAGGTAAGATGGTTGGCCTCTCCCAGTTGCTCTTGTGTCCACACTGATCTCTTCCTCGTCTGGCCTAGCCCAGGCTAGAGCATTGTAACCTTCCGCCTAGTCAAAGTTTCACCAAGTTACTAGCAAGGTTTAAGTTATAACAATTAACCTCTGTTTGTACTGAATTGATCCAGACTGGTTGAATTATTTTACTGAAATTAAATTACACAAATATCTAACGGCAGAGCTGTTCCCAATCCCCCAAAAATGGTTAATTGAACTTTGAGAAATAGTAGACCTGTCAACCCTGATGACCTATGACCGCCGGTCACTCCGCCTTACAAGTTAGATCTGATTCGTGACGTCACTGATGGTGACTTAAACTCAATAATTAGAATACTCTTGATATTGTATCCAGTACTATTATACAATACAATTTAATGCGAAATGAATAAAGGCTAATTTCTCTAAATTACTGAATACTATAGGATGGTTCATTATACAAAACTATGAACAAAGATGCCCGCCATTTGTGACTCAGACCTGCTAATTCCCAGGGGACTGGGCGTTGTTGAGAGGTCAGGTCCCTACTCGAACTTCTGGAACCTTCTGGAATAATTCTTACAACAGCCTAGTTTGTTACACTAACACCACCACACACAACTACCAACACACACTACTACCACCACACACTACTACCACCACCACACACTACCACCACCACCACATACTACCACCACCACCAGACACTACCACCACCACCACACACTACCACTACCAAACACACTACCACCACCAAACACACTACCACCACCAAACACACTATCACCACCAAACACACTACCACCACCACACACTATCATCACCAAGCACTACCACCACCACCACACACTACCACCACCACCAGACACTACCACCACACCACACACTACCACCACCAAACACACTACCACCACCAAATACACTACAACCACCACACACTACTATCACCACACACTACCATAACCACCACACACACTACCACCACCACACACACAACCACCACCACACACTCCAACCAGCACACACTACCACCACTACAAATTACCACCACCACACATTAACACCTCCACACACTAACACCACCACACACTAACACCCCCCACACACTACCACCACCACACACTACCACCACCACACACTATCACCACCACATAATACCACCACCACATACTACTAGCACCACACACTACCACAAACCACAAATTACCACAACAACACATTAATACCACCACACAGAACCCCCACCACACTCTTCCACCACCACACTCTACCACCACACACACTACCACCACCACAAATTACCACCACCACAAATTACCACCACCACACATTACCACCACACACACTACAACCACCACACACTGCCACCACACACTACCACAACACACTACCACCACACACACTATCACCACCACACACTATCACCCCCATACACTACCACCACCACACACTACCACCACCAAACACTACCACCACCACCCACTACGACCACCACATATTACCACCACCACACACTTCCACAACCACACAATACCACTACACACTACCACCACCACACACTACCAGCACCACACACTACCACCACCACACACTTCCACCACTACACAAAACCACCACACGCATTACTATCACCACACACTACCTCCACCACACACTACAACCACCACACACTACCACCACACACACTACCACCACCACACACTACCACCATCACACTACCACCACCACACACTACAACCACCAAACATTAACACCACCACACACTACCACAACCACACACTGCCACCACCACACACTACCACAACCACACACTAATACCACCACACTCTACCACCACCACACACTACAACCACCACACACTACCTCCACCACACACTACCACCACACACACTACCACCACCACACACAACCACCACCACACACACTACCACCACCACACTAACACCACCACACACACTACCACCACCACACACTACCACTACACACACTACCACCACACACTACTACCACAATCACCACACATTACCACCACACACTTCTACCACCACATACTACCACCACCACACACTACTACCACAATCACCACACATTACCACCACACACTACTACCACCACATACTACCACCACCACACACTACTACCACAATCACCACACATTACCACCACCACACACACTACCACCACCACACACTATCATCACCACACACTACCACCACACACACTACCACCACCACACACTCAACCACCACCACACACTACCACCACCACAGACTACCACCACCACACACTACCACCACCAATAACCACCACCACACACTACCACCATCACACACTACCACCACCACCACCACACACTACCACCACCTCACATTACCATCACCACACACACTAGTTCGCGTTCCCTTGTTCGCGTCCCACAAGTGTTGAATAATTTATCCTTGTTTACCCAGTCAATTCCTCTGAGGATTTTGTAGGTTGTGATCATGTCTCCCCTTACTTTACACTACCACCACCACACACACTACTACCATCACACACTGTCATCACCACACACTACCACCACCACCACACACACTACCACCACCACACACTACAACCAGGACACACTACCACCACCACAAATTACCACCACCACACATTAACACCTTCACACACTAACACTACCACACACTACACCACCACACACTACCACCTCCACACACGACCACCACCACATACTACCACCTCCACACACTACCACCACCGCATAATACCACCACACACTACTACCACCACCACACACTACCACCACCACCACACACTACCACCACCACACACACACTACCACCACCAAACACACTACCACCACCAAATACACTACCACCACAACACACTATCATCACCACACACTACCACCACCATCACACACTACCACCACCACCACACACTACCACCACCGAACACACTACCACCACCAAACACACTACTACCACCACACACTACCATTACCACACACTACCATAACCACCACACACACTACCAACACCACACACACAACCACCACCACACACTACAACCAGCACACACTTCCACCACTACAAATTACCACCACCACATACTACGACCTCCACACACTATCCACCACATAATACCACCACCACATACTACTAGCACCACACACTACCACAAACCACAAATTACCACCACAACACATTAATACCACCACACAGAACCCCCACCACGCTCTACCACCACCACACTCTACCACCACACACACTACCACCACCACAAATTACCACCACCACAAATTACCACCACCACACACTAGCATCACCACACACAACCACCACACACACACTAACACCACCACACATTACCACCACACACACTACAACCACCACACACTGCCACCAAACACTACCACAACACACTACCACACACACACTACTACCACCACACACCACAACCACACACATTATTACCACCACACAATACCACCACCACACACTACCACCACCACCACCACACACTACCACCACCACCACACACTACCACCACCACCACACACTACCACCACCACCACACACTACCACCACCACCACACACTACCACCATCACATACTACCACCAAAACACACTTCCACCACCACACACTACCATCACCACACACTACCACCACACACACTATCACCACCACACACTACCACCCCCATACACTACCACTACCACACAGTACCACCACCAAACACTACCACCACACACACTACCACCACCACCCACTACGACCACCACATATTACCACCACCACACACTTCCACAACCACACAATACCACTACACACTACCACCACCACACACTACCAGCACCACACACTACCACCACCACACTATACCCACCACACACTTCCACCACTACACACTACCACCACACGCATTACTATCACCACACACTACCACCACCACACACTACAACCACCACACACTACCACCACACACACTACCACCACCACACACTACCACCATCACACTACCACCACCACACACGACAACCACCAAACATTAACACCACCACACACTACCACAACCACACACTGCCACCAGCCCCCACCCACAACCACACACTAATACCACCACACTCTACCACCACCACACACTACAACCACCACACACTACCTCCACCACACACTACCACCACACACACTACCACCACCACACACAACCACCACCACACACACAACCACCACCACACTAACACCACCACATACTACTTCCACCACACACTACCACCACCACACACTACCACGACACACACTACCACCACACACTAACACCTCCACACACTACTACCACAATCACCACACATTACCACCACACACTACTACCACCACATACTACCACCACCACACACTACTACCACAATCACCACACATTACCACCACACACTACTACCACCACATACTACCACCACCACACACTACTACCACAATCACCACACATTACCACCACACACTACCACCACCACCACACACTACCACCACCACACACTACCACCACCACACACACTACCACCACCACACACTATCATCACCACACACTACCACCACACACACTACCACCACCACACACTCAACCACCACCACACACTACCACCATTACCACACACTACCACCACCACACACTACCACCACCTCACATTACCACCACCACACACACTAGTTCACTCTCCCTTGTTCGCGTCCCACAAGTGTTGAATAGTTTATCCTTGTTCACCCAGTCAATTCCTCTGAGGATTTTGTAGGTTGTGATCATGTCTCCAGTTACTTTACACTACCACCACCACACACACTACCACCATCACACACTGTCATCACCACACACTACCACCACCACCACACACACTACTACCACCACACACTACAATCAGCACACACTACCACCACCACAAATTACCACCACCACACATTAACACCTTCACACACTAACACTACCACACACTACCACCACCACACACTACCACCTCCACACACTACCACCACCGCATAATACCACCACACACTACTACCACCACCACACACTACCACCACCACCACACACTACCACCACCACCAGACACTACCACCACCACCACACACTACCACCACCAAACACACTACCACCACCAAACACACTACCACCACCACACACTATCATCACCACACACTACCACCACCACCACACACTACCACCACCACCACACACTACCACCACCACCACACACTACCACCACCAAACACACTACCACCACCAAACACACTACTACCACCACACACTACCATCATCACACACTACCATAACCACCCCACACACTACCAACACCACACACACAACCACCACCACACACTACAACCAGCACACACTTCCACCACTACAAATTACCACCACCACATATTAACACCTCCACACACTAACACCACCACACACTACCACCACCACATACTACCACCACCACATACTACAACCTCCACACACTATCACCACCACATAATACCACCACCACATACTACTAGCACCACACACTACCACAAACCACAAATTACCACCACAACACATTAATACCACCACACAGAACCCCCACCACACTCTACCACCACCACACTCTACCACCACACACACTACCACCACCACAAATTACCACCACCACAAATTACCACCACCACAAATTAACACCACCACACACTACCATCACCACACACTACCACCACACACACACTAACACCACCACACATTACCACCACACACACTACAACCACCACACACTGCCACCACACACTACCACAACACACTACCACCACATACACTACTACCACCGCACACTACAACCACACACATTACTACCACCACACAAAACCACCACCACACACTACCAGCACCACCACACACTACCACCACCACATACTACCACCAAAACACACTTCCACCACCACACAGGACCGGGAGGCGGGACCAAAGAGCCAGAGCTCAACCCCCGCAAGCACAATTAGGTGAGTACACACTACCATCACCACACACTACCACCACACACACTATCACCACCACACACTACCACCCCCATACACTACCACCACCACACACTACCACCACCAAACACTACCACCACACACACTACCACCACCACCCACTACGACCACCACATATTACCACCACCACACACTTCCACAACCACACACTACCACTACCACACACTACCACCACCACACACTTCCACCACTACACACTACCACCACACGCATTACTATCACCACACACTACAAACACCACACACTACCACCACACACACTACAACCACCACACACTGCCACCATCACAGTACCAACACCACACACTACGACCACCAAACATTAACACCACCACACACTACCACAACCACACATTACCACCACCACACACTACCACCACTACACACTAATACCACGACACTCAACCACCACCACACTACACAACCACCACACACTACCTCCACCACACACTACCACCACACACACTACCACCACCACACACAACCACCACCACACACACTTCCACCACCACACTAACACCACCACACACTACTTCCACCACACACTACCACCACTACACACACTACCACTACACACACTACTACCACACACTAACACCACCACACACTACTACCACAATCACCAGACATTACCACCACACACTACTACCACCACATACTAATACCACCACACACTACCTCCACCAAACACACTACCACCACACAAACTACCACTCCCACACACTACCAGCAGCACACGCTACCCCCACACACACTACCACCACACACACTACCACCACCACACACTACCACTACCACACACACTACCACCACAACACACTACTACCACCACCACCACCACCACACACTACCACCACCACCACACACCAACACTACCACACACTATTACCAATACACACTACCACCACACACAACCACCACCACACACTACTACCACCACCACCATACACTACCACCACCACACACTACTACCAATACACACTACTACCACAATACACTACTACAACCACCACACACTACCACCACCACCACACACTACCACCACCATCACACACTACCACCAAACACACTCCCACAACCACACACTACCAACACCACCACCACACACTACCACCACCACCACACACTACCACAACCATCGTACACTACCACCACCACCACACACTACCACCACCACCACACACTAGCACCACCACCACCACACACTACCACAACCATCATACACTACCACCACCACCACACACTCAACCACCACCACACACTACCACCATTACCACACACTACCACCACCACACACTACCACCACCTCACATTACCACCACCACACACACTAGTTCACGCTCCCTTGTTCGCGTCCCACAAGTGTTGAATAGTTTATCCTTGTTCACCCAGTCAATTCCTCTGAGGATTTTGTAGGTTGTGATCATGTCTCCAGTTACTTTACACTACCACCACCACACACACTACCACCATCACACACTGTCATCACCACACACTACCACCACCACCACACACACTACTACCACCACACACTACAATCAGCACACACTACCACCACCACAAATTACCACCACCACACATTAACACCTTCACACACTAACACTACCACACACTACCACCACCACACACTACCACCTCCACACACTACCACCACCGCATAATACCACCACACACTACTACCACCACCACACACTACCACTACCACCACACACTACCACCACCACCAGACACTACCACCACCACCACACACTACCACCACCAAACACACTACCACCACCAAACACACTACCACCACCACACACTATCATCACCACACACTACCACCACCACCACACACTACCACCACCACCACACACTACCACCACCACCACACACTACCACCACCAAACACACTACCACCACCAAACACACTACTACCACCACACACTACCATCATCACACACTACCATAACCACCCCACACACTACCAACACCACACACACAACCAGCACCACACACTACAACCAGCACACACTTCCACCACTTCAAATTACCACCACCACATATTAACACCTCCACACACTAACACCACCACACACTACCACCACCACATACTACCACCACCACATACTACCACCTCCACACACTATCACCACCACATAATACCACCACCACATGCTACTAGCACCACACACTACCACAAACCACAAATTACCACCACAACACATTAATACCACCACACAGAACCCCCACCTCACTCTACCACCACCACACTCTACCACCACACACACTACCACCACCACAAATTACCACTACCACAAATTACCACCACTACAAATTAACACCACCACACACTACCATCACCACACACTACCACCACACACACACTAACACCACCACACATTACCACCACACACACTACAACCACCACACACTGCCACCACACACTACCACAACACACTACCACCACATACACTACTACCACCGCACACTACAACCACACACATTACTACCACCACACAAAACCACCACCACACACTACCAGCACCACCACACACTACCACCACCACATACTACCACCAAAACACACTTCCACCACCACACACTACCATCACCACACACTACCACCACACACACTATCACCACCACACACTACCACCCCCATACACTACCACCACCACACACTACCACCACCAAACACTACCACCACACACACTACCACCACCACCCACTACGACCACCACATATTACCACCACCACACACTTCCACAACCACACACTACCACTACCACACACTACCACCACCACACACTTCCACCACTACACACTACCACCACACGCATTACTATCACCACACACTACAAACACCACACACTACCACCACACACACTACAACCACCACACACTGCCACCATCACAGTACCAACACCACACACTACGACCACCAAACATTAACACCACCACACACTACCACAACCACACATTACCACCACCACACACTACCACCACTACACACTAATACCACGACACTCAACCACCACCACACTCCACAACCACCACACACTACCTCCACCACACACTACCACCACACACACTACCACCACCACACACAACCACCACCACACACACTACCACCACCACACTAACACCACCACACACTACTTCCACCACACACTACCACCACTACACATACTACCACTACACACACTACTACCACACACTAACACCACCACACACTACTACCACAATCACCACACATTACCACCACACACTACTACCACCACATACTAATACCACCACACACTACCTCCACCAAACACACTACCACCACACAAACTACCACTCCCACACACTACCAGCAGCACACGCTACCCCCACACACACTACCACCACACACACTACCACCACCACACACTACCACTACCACACACACTACCACCACAACACACTACTACCACCACCACCACCACCACACACTACCACCACCACCACACACCAACACTACCACACACTATTACCTATACACACTACCACCACACACAACCACCACCACACACTACTACCACCACCACCATACACTACCACCACCACACACTACTACCAATACACACTACTACCACAATACACTACTACAACCACCACACACTACCACCACCACCACACACTACCACCACCATCACACACTACCACCAAACACACTCCCACAACCACACACTACCAACACCACCACCACACACTACCACCACCACCACCACCACACACTACCACAACCATCATACACTACCACCACCACCACACACTACCACCACCACCACACACTAGCACCACCACCACCACACACTACCACAACCATCATACACTACCACCACCTCCACACACTACCACTACCACCACACACTATCACCACCACCGCACACTAACACCACCCCACTCTACTACCAATTCACACTACTGCCACCACACACTACTACCACCACCACACACTACCACCACCACTACACACTACCACCACCACACACACTACCACCACCACACACTATCATCACCACACACTACCACCACACACACTACCACCACCACACACTCAACCACCACCACACACTCAACCACCACCACACACTACCACCACTACCACACACTACCACCACCACACACTACCACCACCACCACCACACACTACCACCATCACACACTACCACCACCACCACCACACACTACCACCACCACCACCACACACTACCACCATCACAGTACCATCACCACACACTGCAACCACAAAACATTAACACCACCACACACTACCACAACAACACACTACCACCACCACACACTAATACCACCACACACAACCACCACCACACACACTACCACCACCACACTAACACCACCACACACTACTTCCACCACACACTACCACCACACACCAACACCACCACACACTAAAACCACAATCACCACACATTACCACCACACACTACTACCACTACATACTACCACCACCTCACACTACTACCACAATCACCACACATTACCACCACATGCTACCACCACCACACACTACCTCCACCAAACACACTACCACCACACACACTACCACTCCCAAACACTACCACCAGCACACGATACCCCCACAAACACTACCACCACACACACTACCACCACCACACACTACCACTACCACACACACTACCACCACACACTACCTACACCACACTACAGCCACCTGACACTACCACCACACACTACCACCACACACACTACCACCACAACACACTACTACCACCACAACACACAACTACCAATACACACTACTACAACCACCACACACTTCCACCACCACCACACACTACCACCACCATCACACACTACCACCACACACACTCGCGCAACCACACACTACCAACACCACCACCACACACTACCACCACCACCACCACCACACACTACCACAACCATCACACACTACCACCACCACCACACACTACCACCACCACCACACACTACCACCACCACCACCACACACTACCATCACCACCACACACTACTACTACCACCACCACCGCACACTAACACCACCACACTCAACTACCAATTCACACTACTACCACCACACACTACTACCACCACCACACACTACCACCACCACCACACACTACCACTACCACACACTACCACCACCACACACACTACCACCACCACACACTATCATCACCACACACTACCACCACACACACTACCACCACCACACACTCAACCACCACCACACACTTCCACCACCACCACACACTACCACCATCACACACTACCACCACCACCACCACACACTACCACCACCTCACATTACCACCACCACACACACTAGTTTGCGTCCCCTTGTTCGCGTCTCACCAGTGTTGAATAGTTTATCCTTGTTTACCCAGTCAATTCCTCTGAGGATTTTGTAGGTTCTGCTCATGTCTCCCCTTACTTTACACTACCACTACCACACACACTACTACCACCACACACTACCACCACCACCACACACTAGCACCACCCCCACCACACACTACCATCACCACCACACACTACCACTACCACCACACACTACCACCACCACCGCACACTAACACCACCACACTCTACTACCAATTCACACTACTACCACCACACACTACTACCACCACCACCACACACTGCCACTACCACACACTACCACCACCACACACACTACCACCACCACACACTATCATCACCACACACTACCACCAAACACACTACCACCACCACACATTCAACCACCACCACACACTACCACCACCACCAAACACTACCACTATCACACACTACCACCACCAAACACACTACCACCACCAAACACACTACAACCACCACACACTACTATCACCACACACTACCATAACCACCACACACACTACCACCACCACACACACAACCACCACCACACACTACAACCAGCACACACTACCACCACTACAAATTACCACCACCACACATTAACACCTCCACACACTAACACCACCACACACTAACACCACCACACACTCCCACCACCACACACTACCACCACCACATACTACCACCTCCACACACTATCACCACCACATAATACCACCACATACTACTAGCACCACACACTACCACAAACCACAAATTACCACCACTACACATTAATACCACCACACAGAACCCCCACCACACTCTTCCACCACCACACTCTACCACCACACACACTACCACCACCACAAATTACCACCACCACAAATTACCACCACCACACATTACCACCACACACACTACAACCACCACACACTGCCACCACACACTACCACAACACACTACCACCACACACACTATCACCACCACACACTACCACCCCCATACACTACCACCACCACACACTACCACCACCAAACACTACCACCACACACACTACCACCACCACCCACTACGACCACCACATATTACCACCACCACACACTTCCACAACCACACAATACCACTACACACTACCACCACCACACACTACCAGCACCACACACTACCACCACCACACACTTCCACCACTACACACTACCACCACACGCATTACTATCACCACACACTACCACCACCACACACTACAACCACCACACACTACCACCACACACACTACCACCACCACACACTACCACCATCACACTACCACCACCACACACTACAACCACCAAACATTAACACCACCACACACTACCACAACCACACACTGCCACCACCACACACTACCACAACCACACACTAATACCACCACACTCTACCACCACCACACACTACAACCACCACACACTACCTCCACCACACACTACCACCACACACACTACCACCACCACACACAACCACCACCACACACACTACCACCACCACACTAACACCACCACACACTACTTCCACCACACACACTACCACCACCACACACTACCACTACACACACTACCACCACACACTACTACCACAATCACCACACATTACCACCACACACTACTACCACCACATACTACCACCACCACACACTACTACCACAATCACCACACATTACCACCACACACTACTACCACCACATACTACCACCACCACACACTACTACCACAATCAACACACATTACCACCACACACTACCACCACCACACACTACCACCACCACACACACTACCACCACCACACACTACAACCACCACACACTACCACCACACACACTACCACCACAACACACTACCACCATCACACTACCACCACCACACACTACAACCACCAAACATTAACACCACCACAACCACACACTGCCACCACCACACACTACCACAACCACACACTAATACCACCACACTCTACCACCACCACACACTACAACCACCACACACTACCTCCACCACACACTACCACCACACACACTACCACCACCACACACAACCACCACCACACACACTACCACCACCACACTAACACCACCACACACTACTTCCACCACACACACTACCACCACCACCACACACTACCACTACACACACTACCACCACACACTACTACCACAATCACCACACATTACCACGACACACTACTACCACCACATACTACCACCACCACACACTACTACCACAATCACCACACATTACCACCACACACTACTACCACCACATACTACCACCACCACACACTACTACCACAATCAACACACATTACCACCACACACTACCACCACCACACACTACCACCACCACACACACTACCACCACCACACACTATCATCACCACACACTACCACCACACACACTACCACCACCACACACTCAACCACCACCACACACTACCACCACCACAGACTACCACCACCACACACTACCACCACCAATAACCACCACCACACACTACCACCACCACCACCACACACTACCACCACCTCACATTACCATCACCACACACACTAGTTCGCGTTCCCTTGTTCGCGTCCCACAAGTGTTGAATAGTTTATCCTTGTTTACCCAGTCAATTCCTCTGAGGATTTTGTAGGTTGTGATCATGTCTCCCCTTACTTTACACTACCACCACCACACACACTACTACCATCACACACTGTCATCACCACACACTACCACCACCACCACACACACTACCACCACCACACACTACAACCAGGACACACTACCACCACCACAAATTACCACCACCACACATTAACACCTTCACACACTAACACTACCACACACTACCACCACCACCACACACTACCACCTCCACACACGACCACCACCACATACTACCACCTCCACACACTACCACCACCGCATAATACCACCACACACTACTACCACCACCACACACTACCACCACCACCACACACTACCACCACCACCAGACACTACCACCACCACACACACACTACCACCATCAAACACACTACCACCACCAAATACACTACCACCACAACACACTATCATCACCACACACTACCACCACCATCACACACTACCACCACCACCACACACTACCACCACCAAACACACTACCACCACCAAACACACTACTACCACCACACACTACCATCACCACACACTACCATAACCACCACACACACAACCAACACCACACACACAACCACCACCACACACTACAACCAGCACACACTTCCACCACTACAAATTACCACCACCACATACTACCACCTCCACACACTATCCACCACATAATACCACCACCACATACTACTAGCACCACACACTACCACAAACCACAAATTACCACCACAACACATTAATACCACCACACAGAACCCCCACCACGCTCTACCACCACCACAAATTACCACCACCACAAATTACCACCACCACACACTAGCATCACCACACACAACCACCACACACACACTAACACCACCACACATTACCACCACACACACTACAACCACCACACACTGCCACCACACACTACCACAACACACTACCACCACACACACTACTACCACCACACACCACAACCACACACATTATTACCACCACACAATACCACCACCACACACTACCACCACCCCCACACACTACCACCACCACCACACACTACCACCACCACCACACACTACCACCACCACCACACACTACCACCACCACCACACACTACCACCATCACATACTACCACCAAAACACACTTCCACCACCACACACTACCATCACCACACACTACCTCCACACACACTATCACCACCACACACTACCACCCCCATACACTACCACTACCACACAGTACCACCACCAAACACTACCACCACACACACTACCACCACCACCCACTACGACCACCACATATTACCACCACCACACACTTCCACAACCACACAATACCACTACACACTACCACCACCACACACTACCAGCACCACACACTACCACCACCACACTATACCCACCACACACTTCCACCACTACACACTACCACCACACGCATTACTATCACCACACACTACCACCACCACACACTACAACCACCACACACTACCTCCACACACACTACCACCACCACACACTACCACCATCACACTACCACCACCACACACGACAACCACCAAACATTAACACCACCACACACTACCACAACCACACACTGCCACCAGCCCCCACCCACAACCACACACTAATACCACCACACTCTACCACCACCACACACTACAACCACCACACACTACCTCCACCACACACTACCACCACACACACTACCACCACCACACACAACCACCACCACACACACTACCACCACCACACTAACACCACCACATACTACTTCCACCACACACTACCACCACCACACACTACCACGACACACACTACCACCACACACTAACACCACCACACACTACTACCACAATCACCACACATTACCACCACACACTACTACCACCACATACTACCACCACCACACACTACTACCACAATCACCACACATTACCACCACACACTACTACCACCACCACACACTACTACCACAATCACCACACATTACCACCACCACGACACACTACCACCACCACACACTACCACCACCACACACACTACCACCACCACACACTATCATCACCACACACTACCACCACACACACTACCACCACCACACACTCAACCACCACCACACACTACCACCATTACCACACACTACCACCACCACACACTACCACCACCTCACATTACCACCACCACACACACTAGTTCACGCTCCCTTGTTCGCGTCCCACAAGTGTTGAATAGTTTATCCTTGTTCACCCAGTCAATTCCTCTGAGGATTTTGTAGGTTGTGATCATGTCTCCAGTTACTTTACACTACAACCACCACACACACTACCACCATCACACACTGTCATCACCACACACTACCACCACCACCACACACACTACTACCACCACACACTACAATCAGCACACTCTACCACCACCACAAATTACCACCACCACACATTAACACCTTCACACACTAACACTACCACACACTACCACCACCACACACTACCACCTCCACACACTACCACCACCGCATAATACCACCACACACTACTACCACCACCACACACTACCACCACCACCACACACTACCACCACCACCAGACACTACCACCACCACCACACACTACCACCACCAAACACACTACCACCACCAAACACACTACCACCACCACACACTATCATCACCACACACCACCACCACCACCACACACTACCACCACCACCACACACTACCACCACCACCACACACTACCACCACCAAACACACTACCACCACCAAACACACTACTACCACCACACACTACCATCATCACACACTACCATAACCACCCCACACACTACCAACACCACACACACAACCACCACCACACACTACAACCAGCACACACTTCCACCACTACAAATTACCACCACCACATACTACCACCTCCACACACTAGTACCACTACATAATACCACCACCACATACTACTAGCACCACACACTACCACAAACCACAAATTACCACCACAACACATTAATACCACCACACAGAACCCCCACCTCACTCTTCCACCACCACACTCTACCACCACACACACTACCACCACCACAAATTACCACCACCACAAATTACCACCACCACAAATTAACACCACCACACACTACCATCACCACACACTACCACCACACACACACTAACACCACCACACATTACCACCACACACACTACAACCACCACACACTGCCACCACACACTACCACAACACACTACCACCACATACACTACTACCACCGCACACTACAACCACACACATTACTACCACCACACAATACCACCACCACACACTACCACCACCACCACACACTACCACCACCACATACTACCACCAAAACACACTTCCACCCCCACACACTACCATCACCACACACTACCACCACACACACTATCACCACCACACACTACCACCCCCATACACTACCACCACCACACACTACCACCACCAAATACTACCACCACACACACTACCACCACCACCCACTACGACCACCACATATTACCACCACCACACACTTCCACAACCACACACTACCACTACCACACACTACCACCCCCACACACATCCACCACTACACACTACCACCACACGCATTACTATCACCACACACTACAAACACCACACACTACCACCACACACACTACAACCACCACACACTGCCACCATCACAGTACCAACACCACACACTACGACCACCAAACATTAACACCACCACACACTACCACAACCACACACTAATACCACGACACTCAACCACCACCACACTCCACAACCACCACACACTACTTCCACCACACACTACCACCACACACACTACCACCACCACACACAACCACCACCACACACACTACCACCACCACACTAACACCACCACACACTACTTCCACCACACACTACCACCAGTACACACACTACCACTACACACACTACTACCACACACTAACACCACCACACACTACTACCACAATCACCACACATTACCACCACACACTACTACCACCACATACTAATACCACCACACACTATCACCACACAAACTACCACTCCCACACACTACCACCAGCACACGCTACCCCCACACGCACTACCACAACACACACTACCACCACCACACACTACCACTACCACACACACTACCACCACAACACACTACTACCACCACCACCACCACCACACACTACCACCACCACCACACACCAACACTACCACACACTACTACCAATACACCCTACCACCACACACAACCACCACCACACACTACTACCACCACCACCATACACTACCACCACCACACACTACTACCAATACACACTACTACCACAATACACTACTACAACCACCACACACTACCACCACCACCACACACTACCACCACCATCACACACTACCACCAAACACACTCCCACAACCACACACTACCAACACCACCACCACACACTACCACCACCACCACCACCACACTCTACCACAACCATCATACACTACCACCACCACCACACACTACCACCACCACCACACACTAGCACCACCACCACCACACACTACCACAACCATCATACACTACCACCACCTCCACACACTACCACTACCACCACACACTATCACCACCACCGCACACTAACACCACCACACTCTACTACCAATTCACACTACTGCCACCACACACTACTACCACCACCACACACTACCACCACCACTACACACTACCACCACCACACACTACCACCACCACACACACTACCACCACCACACACTATCATCACCACACACTACCACCACACACACTATCACCACCACACACTCAACCACCACCACACACTACCACCACCACACACTACCACCATCACCACACACTACCACCACCACACACTACCACCACCACCACCACACACTACCACCATCACACACTACCACAACCACCACCACACACTACCACCACCACCACCACACACTACCACCATCACAGTACCACCACCACACACTGCAACCACCAAACATTAACACCACCACACACTACCACAACAACATACTACCACCACCACACACTAATACCACCACATTCTACCACCACCACACACTACAACCACCACACACTACCTCCACCACACACTACCACCACACACACTACCACCACCACACACAACCATCACCACACACACTACCACTACCACACTAACACCACCACACACTACTTCCACCACACACTACCACCACACACTAAAACCACAATCACCACACATTACCACCACACACTACTACCACTACATACTACCACCACCTCACACTACTACCACAATCACCACACATTACCACCACATACTACCACCACCACACACTACCTCCACCAAACACACTACCACCACACACACTACCACTCCCAAACACTACCACCAGCACACGATACCCCCACACACACTACCACCACACACACTACCACCACCACACACTACCACTACCACACACACTACCACCACACACTACCTACACCACACTAAAGCCACTTGACACTACCACCACACACTACCACCACACACACTACCACCACAACACACTACTACCACCACCACACACAACTACCAATACACACTACTACCACAATACACTACTACAACCACCACACACTTCCACCACCACAACACACTACCACCACCATCACACACTACCACCACACACACTCGCACAACCACACACTACCAACACCACCACCACACACTACCACCACCACCACCACACACTACCACAACCATCACACACTACCACAACCACCACACACTACCACCACCACCACACACTACCACCACCACCACCACACACTACCATCACCACCACACACTACTACTACCATCACACACTACCACCACCACCGCACACTAACACCACCACACTCTACTACCAATTCACACTACTACCACCACACACTACTACCACCACCACACACTACCGCCCCACCACACACTACCACTACCACACACTACCACCACCACACACACTACCACCACCACACACTATCATCAGCACACACTACCACCACACACACTACCACCACCACACACTCAACCACCACCACACACTACCACCACCACCATACACTACCACCATCACACACTACCACCACCACCACCACACACTACCACCACCTCACATTACCACCACCACACACACTAGTTTGCGTCCCCTTGTTCGCGTCCCACCATTGTTGAATAGTTTATCCTTGTTTACCCAGTCAATTCCTCTGAGGATTTTGTAGGTTGTGATCATGTCTCCCCTTACTTTACACTACCACTACCACACACACTACTACCACCACACACTACCACCACCACCACACACTAGCACCACCACCACCACACACTACCATCACCACCACACACTACCACTACCACCACACACTACCACCACCACCGCACACTAACACCACCACACTCTACTACCAATTCACACTACTACCACCACACACTACTACCTCCACCACCACACACTGCCACTACCTCACACTACCACCACCACACACACTACCACCACCACACACTCTCATCACCACACACTACCACCAAACACACTACCACCACCACACACTCAACCACCACCACACACTACCACCACCACCAAACACTACCACCATCACACACTACCACCACCACCACCACACACTACCACCACCTCACATTACCACCACCACACACACTAGTTCGCGTCCCCTTGTTCGCGTCCCACCAGTGTTCAATAGTTTATCCTTGTTTACCCAGTCAATTCCTCTGAGGATTTTGTAGGTTGTGATCATGTCTCCCCTTACTTTACACTACCACCACCACACGCACTACCACCACCACACACTATCATCACCACACACTACCACCACCACCACACACACTGCCACCACCACACACTACAACCAGCACACACTACCACCACACAAATTACCACCACCACACATTAACACCTTTACACACTAACACTACCACACACTACTACCACCAGACACTACCACCACACACTACCAAACACACTACCACCATTAGGGGGTGATGTGGTGGAGGCTGACTCCATACACAGTTTCAAGTGTAGATATGACAGAGCCCGATAGGCTCAGGAATCTGTACACCTGTTGATTGACGGTTGAGAGGCGGGACCAAAGAGCCAGAGCTCAACCCCCGCAAACACAGCTAGGTGAGTACAACTAGGTGAGTACCACCAAACACACTACCACCACAAAACACACTACTGCCACCACACACTACCATCACCACACACTACCATAACCACCACACACACTACCACCACCACACACACAACCACCACCACACACTACAACCAGCACACACTGCCACCACTACAAATTGCCACCACCACACATTAACACCTCCACACACTAACACCACCACACACCACCACCACCACATACTACCACCTCCACACACTATCACCACCACATAATACCACCACCACATACTACTAGCACCACACACTACCACAAACCACAAATTACCACCACAACACATTAATACCATCACACAGAACCCCCACCTCACTCTACCACCACCACACTCTACCACCACACACACTACCACCACCACAAATTACCACCACCACAAATTACCACCACCACACACTACCATCACCACACACTACCACCACACACACACTAACACGACCACACATTACCACGACACACACTACAACCACTACACACTGCCACCACACACTACCACACCACACTATTACCACACACACTACTACCACCACACACTACAACCACACACATTACTACCACCACACAATACCACCACCACACACTACCACCACCACATACTACCACCAAAACACACTTCCTCCACCACACACTACCATCACCACACACTACCACTACACACACTACCACCACCACCCACTACGACCACCACATATTACCACCACCATCACACACATCCATACCCACACGCTACCACTACACACTACCACCACCACACTCTACCACCACACACACTACCCCCACCACAAATTACCACCACCACATATTACCACCACCACAAATTTCCACCACCACACACTACCATCACCACACATTACCACCACACACACACTAACACCACCACACATTACCACCACACACACTACAACCACCACACACTGCCACCACACACTACCACAACACACTACAACCACACACACTACTACCACCACTCACTACAACCACACACATTACTACCACCACACAATACCACCACCACACACTACTACCACCACCACACACTACCACCACCACATACTACCACTAAAACACACTTCCACCACCACACACTACCATCACCACACACTACCACCACACACACTATCACCACCACACACTACCACCCCCATACACTACCACCACCACACACTACCACCACCAAACACTACCACCACACACACTACCACCACCACCCACTACGACCACCACATATTACCACCACCACACACATCCACAACCACACACTACCACCACCACGCACTACCACCACCACACACTTCCACCACTACACACTACCACCACACGCATTACTATCACCACACACTACAAACACCACACACTACCACCACACACACTACAACCACCACACACTGCCACCATCACAGTTTCAACACCACACACTACGACCACCAAACATTAACACCACCACACACTACCACAACCACACACTACCACCACCACACACTACCACCACCACACACTAATACCACGACACTCAACCACCACCACACTCCACAACCACCACACACTACCTCCACCACACACTACCACCACACACACTACCACCACCACACACAACCACCACCACACACACTACCACCACCACACTAACACCACCACACACTACTTCCACCACACACTACCACCACTACACACACTACCACTACACACACTACTACCACACACTAACACCACCACACACTGCTACCACAATCACCACACATTACCACCACACACTACTACCACCACATACTACCACCACCACACACTACCTCCACCAAACACACTACCACCACACACACTACCACTCCCACACACTACCACCAGTTCACGCTACCCCCACACACACTACCACCACACACACTACCACCACCACACACTACCACTACCACACACACTACCACCACAACACACTACTACCACCACCACCACCACCACACACTACCACCACCACCACACACCAACAATACCACACAATACTACCAATACACACTACCACCACACTCAACCACCACCACACACTACTACCACCACCACCATACACTACCACCACCACACACTACTACCAATACACACTACTACCACAATACACTACTAAAACCACCACTAACTACCACCACCACCACACACTACCACCACCATCACACACTACCACCAAACACACTCCCACAACCACACGCTACCAACACCACCACCACACACTACCACCACCACCACCACCACACACTACCACAACCATCATACACTACCACCACCACCACACACTACCACCACCACCACACACTAGCACCACCACCACCACACACTACCATCACCTCCACACACTACCACTACCACTACACACTATCACCACCACTGCACACTAACACCACCACACTCTACTAACAATTCACACTACTGCCACCACACACTACTACCACCACCACACACTAACACCACCACTACACACTACCACCACCACACACTACCACCACCACACACACTACCACCACCACACACTATCATCACCACACACTACCACCACACACACTACCACCACCACACACTCAACCACCACCACACACTACCACCACCACACACTACCACCACCACCACACACTACCACCACCACACACTACCACCACCACACACTCCCACCATCACACACTACCACCACCACCACCACACACTACCACCACCACCACCACACACTACCACATCACAGTACCACCACCACACACTGCAACCACCAAACATTAACACCACCACACACTACCACAACAACACACTACCACCACCACACACTAATACCACCACATTCTACCACCACCACACACTACAACCACCACATACTACCTCCACCACACACTACCACCACACACACTACCACCACCACACACAACCACCACCACACACACTACCACCACCACACTAACACCACCACACACTACTTCCACCACATACTACCACCACACACTAACACCACCACACACTAAAACCACAATCACCACACATTACCACCACACACTACTACCACTACATACTACCACCCCCTCACACTACTACCACAATCACCACACATTACCACCACATACTACCACCACCACACACTACCTCCACCAAACACACTACCACCACACACACTACCACTCCCAAACATTACCACCAGCACACGATACCCCCACACACACTACCACCACACACACTACCACCACCACACACTACCACTACCACACACACTACCACCACACACACAACCACCACCACACACTACCACCACCACACACACTACCACCACAACACACTACTACCACCACCACACACAACTACCAATACACACTACTACCACAATACACTACTACAACCACCACACACTACCACCACCACCACACACTACCACCACCATCACACACTACCACCACACACACTCGCACAACCACACACTACCTACACCCCCACCACACACTACCACCACCACCACCACCACATACTACCACAACCATCACACACTACCACCACCACCACACACTACCACCACCACCACACACTCCCACCACCACCACCACACACTACCATCACCACCACACACTACTACCACCACCACCATACACTGCCACTACCACACACTACCACCACCACACACACTACCACCACCACACACTACCACCAAACACACTACCACCACCACACACTCAACCACCACCACACACTACCACCACCACCAAACACTACCACCATCACACACTACCACCACCACCACCACACACTACCACCACCTCACATTACCACCACCACACACACTAGTTCGCGTCCCCTTGTTCGCGTCCCACCAGTGTTGAATAGTTTATCCCTGTTTACCCAGTCAATTCCTCTGAGGATTTTGTAGGTTGTGATCATGTCTTCCCTTACTTTACACTACCACCACCACACACACTACCACCACCACACACTATCATCACCACACACTACCACCACCACCACACACACTGCCACCACCACACACTACAACCAGCACACACTACCACCACACAAATTACCACCACCACACATTAACACCTTTACACACTAACACTACCACACACTACTACCACCAGACACTACCACCACACACTACCAAACACACTACCACCATTAGGGGGTGATGTGGTGGAGGCTGACTCCATACACAGTTTCAAGTGTAGATATGACAGAGCCCGATAGGCTCAGGAATCTGTACACCTGTTGATTGACGGTTGAGAGGCGGGACCAAAGAACCAGAGCTCAACTCCCGCAAACACAACTAGGTGAGTACAACTAGGTGAGTACCACCAAACACACTACCACCACCAAACACACTACTACCACCACACACACTACCACCACCACACACACTACCACCACACACACTACCACCACCACACACACTACCACCACCACACACACTACCACCACACACACTACCACCACCACACACTACCACCACACACACTACCACCACCACACACACCACCACCACACACACTACTACCACCACACACTACCACCACCACACACTACCACCACACACACTACCACCACCACACACTACCACCACCACACACTACCACCACCATCACCACCACACACTAACACCTCCACACTACTACCAATACAATGCTAAAGTATTATCAGTCTCCAATCTCTGCTGACGGACTAGCTCCGTCTCCCCTCTCTGCTGAAGTATTATCACAGTCTTCAATCTCTGCTGACGGACTAGCTCTGTCTCCCCTCTCTGCTGAAGTATTATCACAATCTCCAATCTCTGCTGACGGACTAGCTCCGTCTCCCCTCTCTGCTGAAGTATTATCACAGCCTCCAATCTCTGCTGACGTACTAACTCCGTCTCCCCTCTCTGCTGAATTATTATCAGTCTCCAATCTCTGCTGATGTACTAACTCCGTCTTCTCTCTCTACTAAAGTAGTATCACAATCTCCAATCTCTGCTGACGTACTAGCTCCGTCTCCCCTCTCTACTCATAATCATATGCAGGCCACGTAATAGCAGATGCATCAACACCTGTTTTGAGCAAATGATTCACCCTCATGGTCAACAGCTCTCACTGATGCCGCTAACTTCGTTGCAGAAGGTTGTACCAGAACACGCAGGGTACGTACTACGACTCTAACTTATTTTTCCATATCACTATTTATTCATATGCATTTTAACTAATAGCAATACGAAGCAAACACATTTATCAATGGAAACAATGTTTTTCAAAGCTGTCTTTGTTACAAGTTTTGTTTGTTTTGTTATTGTGTTGATGGATATATACACTAAGAAGAGTATTCCACTTCTGTGTATATACTGTGGGGAATCGACCTGTGAGATATATATTTATTTAATTTATATGATTTATATGGAATTTATTTTTACGTTAATATGTATATTTCGATAACAATTGTATGATGGAGAGGACTGTATTTCTGCAAAATCTCAGATATCTCATTACACATTAGGGGAGGTTTATATTAAATTTATATGTGTAGTCAATCAAATTACAGTATCAGACTCCATATATTAGTAATTAACACTGGGAAGTCTTATCTTATTATCAGGCAGGCCTGGTCCACCAGGTATAAACAAGTATGATGACACCAAATAATCCTCGTGGTTGAGGCTGGCATCAACACAATGTACTGGTTTACAAGGATTAATTCTTGCTTCCTCTTCAATTGTTCTGGTCAAATGGCACTTGCAATAATAGCAGTAATCCTATATATATGACAGCTATATCAGAGGAAATATTGGTATATTATAAGATAAGGACCAAGGAATAATTACCTGGGTTAAGTCGCGGCATCCTCGTGCTAACCGGAAATAGTCCTATCTACCTAACATTACTCGATAGGAATGACTAGATAAGATTTCGGATAGACACTTCCCTTGTTTAGATGCTGACTGCGTGTCGATGATGGAAGAAGCACTAATTTATTCTCCATAACACTTCGTCTAAGGGAGAATTAGCTGGAGCTGTTTTGCTCCTGCGACTCTGGTCTAACAATAATGGCTGACTACTGGCCCTCCTCCACTGACCCCCTGGCTTTGTCCAGATGTCAGTAAGTGGTAGAAAGGTCACATTTATTCTATTTTGGTACTAATAATTAAGTTCATTCAAGTGAAATGGTTTTATGATGTTAACAGTCCAAAGACTGCTGTATTAAGAATAATTCCCAGCAGAATAGCTGGTGAAATTACTAGCGACGTGGCAATGATATCTCATTTTCTATTGACTTAAAATTCCACTGCGCTAAGTCTTCTACGAGTTAATTTATATATACAACAGCAGCAATATTATCTGCCTATTGTAATGAATATTAGTAAATGGTGTCGGATTTTCCGACAAATACACTGAGATGTGTATATCAATTTACCGTGGTATAGACATTTAGAATTTATATTTAACTGATTCAGGAATAAAATACTCTTGCTTAATTAGTGAATAAATTACTTTGATAGCCGCGTTATCCCTCCCGTGGTTGAAAGATCTGAAACCCAACACCAAGAAAAATCCCCCCGTGTTTTAGGGCAGAGGAAAGCCAGATTGACGCCTCACCATAAAGGAATGTATCAAGTCAAACATATGCATTTAGCTGAGAGTAAATTAAATGAGATACAATTTGTTTTAATTAGCGAGACGTGAGGATCTTCACCCGTTCCTGGAAACTCTTTTATGATAGTTAAATTTTTCCGTAATGTTTTTGTTGACTGCAGTTCACTTCTGCTGTAACGCCTTTGTTGCCAGTACTTGCCCACTTCTGCCATGACGTTGTTGCCAGTACTTGACCACTTCTGCCATGACGTTGTTGACAGTACTTGACCACTTCTGCCATGACGTTGTTGCCAGTACTTGACCACTTCTGCCTTGACGTTGTTGACAGTACTTGACCACTTCTGCCATGACGTTGTTGACAGTACTTGACCACTTCTGCCATGACGTTGTTGACGGTACTTGACCACTTCTGCCATGACGTTGTTGACAGTACTTGACCACTTCTGCCATGACGTTGTTGCCAGTACTTGACCACTTCTGCCATGACGTTGTTGACGGTACTTGACCACTTCTGCCATGACGTTGTTGCCAGTACTTGACCACTTCTGCCTTGACGTTGTTGATGGTTGTTCAGCCTTAACGTGTTGAATTTGTTAATGGTTTTCCACCCGTTCCAATGGACTGTATATTTAATGTTAGTTAATGGACTCTATTCTATAGAGGTAATTCCACATAAAGCCACAGTTGGTGGTTATAATGTTAGAAAAATTGTGGATACAGCAGAATTGAGTATGTATTAAGATTTAGTTAATTATTTGTGTTTTTATTACTATTAAATTAACTCAATTAATAAATGCTGTGTCCATTGGATAGTTAAAACTATGACAGCTTTGCTGTTCAGCAGACGAATGGTCGTGTGTTTCAAGTGGTATCATCAACTAGCAAGGGTCGCCAGGACAACCCTGGGTTATGAAGGTAATTTGGATTATAAAGAAAATTTATTTATTTAATTCTGGGAGTAGACATTCATCACAACTGGGATCATAAGGTAATTATGAGAATTTGTCCAAATTTTAGTTATTACATAGCTAATGAAACTGGAAACAACTGCAAATGTCTTGGGAAACAAAGTCTGTCAAAAGGTAATGTTCACCACGTTGTTCATCAAGTAGCTAAACAATTAAACGTGGAGGCCACCTCACGTCTAACAAGTTCCTACTCCTCCGCAGCTGCAATATGGCGTCTCCTTCACCATCTGTGTTCAGGTGTGCGGGAATATTTGCTTTAATTCGGGAATGAGGTGATTTGAAGTGAAATCCATCCTGGATCGTATTGGTTAGTTTTTTAAAGTACTTTGAACATTATAAGGCTATGCACTATAGTTATTTAACAAGAGAGTAAATTTCCTTAGTTTAGTTATTAACTCTCAATGGTGACGTGGAATGTACTGACGAACATATGAATTTTATCATCCCATTATTGAGCCCAAATAATTGTGAGGAATTTTTCATAGTTATTTAATTTATGCGTTAATAAATTGTAATTAAATGTTTCAGCCAAACAGAAGACGAATCTTCATAGTTATTATATAACTTTAAAAAATATACAGTAGTGTTTATAAGTAAGTGGGAGAATGCAGACGATGAGTCGCAATAACTTTGCTCGATTATATGAGAACTAAACCACACTCCAGAAGATGAGGAGGCGACACCGTTTCCGTCCGTCCTGGACCATTATCAAGCCGTCCTGGACCATTATCAAGCCACCCTGGACCATTATCAGGCCATCCTGGACCATTATCAAGCCGACCTGGACCATTACCAAGCCATCCTGGACCATTATCAAGCCGTCCTGGACCATTATCAAGCCATCCTGGACCATTATCAAGCCATCCTGGACCATTATCAGGCCATCCTGGACCATTATCAAGCCGACCTGGACCATTACCAAGCCATCCTGGACCATTATCAAGCCATCCTGGACCATTATCAAGCCATCCTGGTCCATTACCATGCCATCCTGGACCATTATCAAGCCGACCTGGACCATTACCAAGCCATCCTGGACCATTATCAAGCCGTCCTGGACCATTATCAAGCCATCCTGGTCCATTACCATGCCATCCTGGACCATTATCAAGCCGACCCGGACCATTACCAAGCCATCCTGGAACATTATCAAGCCGTCCTGGACCATTATCAGGCCATCCTGAACAATTATCAAGTCATCCTGGTCCATTATCAAGCCATCCTGGACCATTATCAAGCCATCCTGGACCATAATCAAGCCGTCCTGGACCATTAGCAAGCCGCCGTCCTGGACCATTATCAAGCCATCCTGGACCATTATCAAGCAATCCTGGACCATTATCAAGCAGTCCTGGACAATTATCAAGCCATCCTGGACCATTATCAATCCGTCCTGGACCATTATCAAGCCATCCGGGTCAATTATCAAGCCATCCTGAAACATTGTTATGGTGACTTATTGTTGCTATAATCGCCCCCCCCCCCCGTGGTGACTTATTGTTGTTTTAATCCCCCCCCTCCCCGTGGTGACTTGTTGCTGCTATAATCGTCCCCCCGTTGTGACTTGTTGTTGCTATAATCGCCCCCTCCGTGAAGATTTGTTGTTACTATAATCCCCTCCACCCGTGGTGGTTTGTTGTTGCTATAATCGCTCCCCTCCCTGGTGACTTGTTGTTGCTATAATCGTCCCCCCCGTGGTGACTTCTTGTTGCTATAATCGCCCCCCCCTCCATGGAGAATTGTTGTTGCTAAAATCGTCCTCCACCCCCCCCGTGGTGAGTTCTTGTTGCTATAATCCCAGTAGATTAGAATGCGCCTCTGTGTGCCACCTATGTATGGAGATCAGATAAGAAATCAGAAGCGGGGAGCCACATAGTGCCACTCCATATTAGGTCACCCAAGGTGTGAGTGGTAGCAGTCGAAAAAACAGTGAAGATAGGTATCTATTATGTGCCACTATGATCATGTTCATTTACAGTAAAGTAGCTGCCTATGAAGGGTAATCAGATAAGAAAATCAGAGGCGGGGTGCCACTTAGAGCCACCCCATATTAGGTCGCCCAAGGTGTGGGGCAGCAACAATCGTAAAATAGTGAAGATAGGTATCTATTATGTGTCGCTATGTTCATGCTCATGTTCATTTATACAGAAAAGTATGACAGTATATTTGTATAATAAACACTCAGGTGAGCGGTAGTTACCCCCCCCCCCCCCACCTCCCCCTATGGGACAGGTGTAAAACAGGATCCTCGCAGTAGGGGCGGTCCCCCCTCACCAGCCCTCCTCATACTTGATGACCTTGAGTGTACCGTAAGAGGGACCAGCCTCCCTTAGTTGTTTTTAAGTTGGATATATTTTAAGCCTCTATACTTAAAGAAGGAGAAAAAGAAATAATCCTGATGATTTATAGATTATATTATCAAAGTACATAGGGTTAAACATAGTCGTATTGTAGGTCATCTCCACCCACATAATATTTATTAACAAGACCTCTCCTTCTCGCCCACAAGTCCGTTGTGGGGTCTTCCTCCCCCTCCTCCTCCTCCTCCTGGGACGAAGATGATGACTCATCATCTCCCAGAGAGTGAATGGGATGTAGTGCGCCTCCCTCAGGTGACTGACTGCTGACGTCATAGGGTTCACTCTCGCTGGTGGGGTGTTGTCCTTCCTCTCCTTGTGGTTCAATGACGTCACCACCTTCACTCTCGGTGGACATTCCTTGGACTGAGGTGTTGGGGTGGGGCTCGGATGGTATGTCTGGGTGACCATACACTAGGCTAGTGTATTTATTTAGGTAAAAGCGCTTATCATCAAATGCACTTAAACCCCTCTTAGTATTGAATGTGGTTGCCATCTGCCCCCCTATGTTTCTTATTTGTGAGTAATTAAAAGTATTTACTACACCATTACTGTGAAGGGTCTCTTTAAAGTGGTTATGTGTTAAAGATCTTTGCACAGCTCGGGGAATACCCTTAGCGGTGATGGAATTTTTATTGTCAAGCAAAAGCACACTATACATTTTGGGCTTGAGTGCCACAACTTCAAGGATGTGTTTATCTGACACCTCTGACTTTAACAGCCCTAAAACACCCTTTTTAGAAGGATCATACAAGGGGTGAGTTTCAGGAAAATTACTCGTATCCATCCACAAACTAAGGGGTTCTTTCCCCATCTCATTAAAGACATCTTCAGCTAGTAAGGTGAAAATGAAACTGTCTGTATCACTATACACCAGTTGTACCCTATCTGAATAGTGGTTCTTAAGTACCCTGTACCAAAAATGGTACAAGCTGTATTTTGCTAGCTCAAGAATCTGGAACCCAATGTAATTAGGATGAGTAATT
>NC_091166.1:16812531-16957531 GCF_040958095.1 Procambarus clarkii
CAGTAACAGGTTAAGAGTAGCTTCAACAACAGTTATAAGGTAGTCTTCATTCTTATTATAACAAATCAAATCAAATCAATGCTAGTGTGTGTTTTCACCTCGTAACGTAACGTGACCAACATGCAAACATCGTTCGTTCGTTCTTTCTATTACTGTGTGACTGTTTTAGACCTTGTAACACACAATGTAACAATGTGGAAAATCATAGACTTGATATTATATTTAAATTTAGCTTGTTCATTATCACTGAGTACAAGCCATTTATTTGGTTGTAGTTCAAAGCACACTCTAAGGTTTACATTATCCAAAAATGTATTCAGTAACCGATGTAACATCCAACATTAGTTTGAAGCAGGTATTTACATTTCTTTTCTCCAGCTGAGACATTAGTGTAATAGTCAGCTTCAATTTGTTAGGATCAACACGATTTAAAAAAAAAACTTAGTTTATCACTGTGCGTATATCAGCTTTATATACAACCAGAATGAGAATAAGGATTTGGGTTCTGCCAATATTTCGTCAGGTCAACCTTGAGACATTTAGTGCTGTGTGTCATTGTCAGCTCGTTAGTGACCCACGTCCGGACATCCACTCTCTCTCGCGAGATGACAGCTCGCCTCACAAGCCGCTACCCCTCATTAGGTCAGCAAAAAAAAAAAAGAAAAAAAGAAAAACAGGGACTATTGTTATCATAGCCGGACAATGAAAACAGAATATTCACCACTCTTAATACTTTATTCAATAACTGCTAAACATAATGTTGGTAAATATTTTTATTTTATCGAGGTAGAACAAACATTACTGAATCATAACGGAGATAATATTCCATGTATGGCAAAACTCACCACACAACACATCACGATGTTTACACTCTCACGCGTGTGTTCGCACTTTAGACAACACTAGCTGCGTGAGAAGAACTTATGAGCGTTTCCATCATCTTAGTGGTAGAGCGAACTAATCAGATATTTAGCGTTCTTTAATTAGCTTCTACCATCAAGCTTATTTTAATTTTTTTCCATTTTTAAAAGTTAGTAATAATAAAAATACGATCATCAAGTCCGTATATGTTCTCTCTTAGACAGACAGTTTCAGACCACCTGACCTTGAAACCGATGATGAGGGCAAGACAACCTTGAGGCGTTTAGCGCCTTGTGTGGCATTTGTCTCATCCGTGCCTGGCGTCAAGGCTTTGCCATCATCGTCTAATCATGGGGTTGTCTCTCCTAACCCCCCCCCCTCACATGTTAACAATGACATTAAGGGGTTAGACCTACAATAACCCAATGTGGGAGGTTATGTTCGCTACAGTAAAACAGAATATTTACCATTCTTAATACTTTATTCGTCCAAATACCATTTTAAAGTAAATCTGTCTAGTCCATCTGTATGTTGTCTCAGTCAGTCCAGTCAGGAAGAGTTTACTGAATGTGGTAATCATTTCTTGTGGGAACATTTCCAGTTTAGTTTAAAGTTTTTCATCTTAAAAAGAAAATAATACAATCATCAAGCAATATCAAGATATATTAACTGAAACAATCATATATGTTGTCTCAGTCAGTCAGCCAAGTCAGCAAGTGTTTACTGAATGTAGGAATCATTTCTTGTGTGTACATTTCCAGTTTATTTTACAGTTTTTCATCTTTAAGGAAATAACACAATCATCAACACCGTCTATATGTGGTCTCAGTTAGTCAGCGAAATCAGTAGGTGGTTACTGAATGTGGAATCATTTCTTGTGTGTACATTTTTTAGCTTAGTTTAAAGTTTTTCATCTTAAAAAGAAAATAATACAATCATCAAGTAATTATCAAAAGAAGGCACCAAACCGGGAAGGCTATGTAGCACCATCAAATGTGCAGAATAATCAGAGGGCGCTAAATATCACCAAGGATGCCAATACAAGAACAGAAACGCATAAGACGAACGATATCAAAAGTATCCGAGTCACCAAGAATACTATTGAGAGACAAGCGACCGCGAGGGACGGTCGGAAAACAAGACACACGTTCGTCCCGGAAGTCGGGACATTCAACAAGGATATGCACGACCGTAAGAGGGAGAATGCAATTAGGACAATAAGGAGCAGGGCGGCGCTCCATCAAGTGACCATGAGTAAAGCTGAGTATGGCCAATACGCAACCTCGCCAAAGCCGTTTCCCATCGCTGGTTACGGTGGTAGGAGGACGGCCACGAGGACACACAATTTTTAAGAGTACGTAGTTTGTTACCAGAAACAGACGATCAACAAGCCTACCAACGGGTAAGGATGGAGGAATGGATAACCGGGTAAAAGTCGGAATAAGGAATACCTTTACGAGAGATGGGGCAAGAGCGGACAGCTTCCCTGGCGGCAGCATCCGCACGCTCATTTAAAGACACACCAATATGGCTGGGAACCCAACAAAACTCAACCGACTTAAATTTATTGAGAACAAGAAACAGCCAATGCTGGATCTCGACAACCACTGGATGAACCAGATTAAAGGGCCTGAGAGCCATGAGGGCACTACGAGAGTCAACAGCAACTACACAGGAAGATTGACAACGAGAAAGCAGGAGACGAAGAGCATAGAGAATAGGATAAAGCTCCGCTGGGAAGATGCTAGTCTCCGGAGGTAAGCGACACACATATAAGTGCAATCAGGATAAACAACAGAGTAGCTTACACCATCCGCAGACTTAGACCCATCGGTGAAGACGGAAACAGAGCGGGAGTGAGAAGAAAAGTGCTCAAGGAAAATGCGTTTTAGAACCGTAGGAGGGGTAAAAGCTTTAGTGATGCGGGTCAAGGATGTACAAAACTGCGGATGGGGGACTCTCCACGGGGCAAAGATGGAACAACATGAGGAGAAATATTAAAAATACGAACTGAAAGAAAATCGTGTAAACGCAACCCGTTCTCGCAAATTCGTATAGTCAATATTGACTTATTAACTACGTGCATAGGTGATATACTAAACATAATAGATACCCTTAAAAAGCTTCATAGAAAACACCGACCTTACCTAACCTTGTTAGTATCTTAAGATAAGCATCTTATTGCTTCGTAATTACAATTATTACTTAACCTATACCTATAATAGGTTAAGTAACAATTGTAATTACGAAGCTATAAGATGCTTATCTTAAGATACTAACAAGGTTAGGTTAGGTCGGTGTTTTCTATGAAGCTTTTTAAGGGTATCTATTATGTTTAGTATGTCACCCATGCACTTATTTAATAAGTCAATATTGACTTTACCAATTTGCGAGAACGGGTTGGTAAACGAGATAACCGGACAGAAAGAGGGAGGTGGTGAAGAGGAACAGGACCTGCAGGAGGGGTAAAAGTTAAAGCACGACAGAGGCGAGAGGAAAGATGTTCCTCTCGCCTCTGTCGTGCTTTAACTTTAACTAAGGACCACGCAAGATAGCGAAGACAGTAGCGATTACGGCGGTCCCAGAGAGATAGGAAGCCAGTGTCAACATACAAGCTGAGGACGGGAGTCGAACGAAAGGCACCAGAACTGAGGCGCAACCCAGTATGGTGCAAAGCATCAAGACGGCGAAGAGTAGAAGGAGAAGCAGACGAGTAAGCAGGACAACCATAATCGAGCTTAGACAAGATGAGTGCATAAAGAACTGCACACTGCAGATATTTCTACTCTAAGCATGAGACCAATAGAAAAAGGAAAAGCGGGAGCGAATTGCCAGGCTTCCACCACAAGGGTGAAAACCTGTCCATTTAGGCCGCTGGTTCTTCCTAGTTAAAAAAAGGACGTTAAAACCAATAAAGGGTAACCAACGGGTTCTCACAATCAAATATTTGTATTTGATGTGCTATGACTTGGAATTCGAATTTCCCAAGAACAGCCGTCATATAAAAAAAATATCACATTGCAACATTCGTATAAAGCAGAACATGGGTGGAAAAGAATGGTTGAAGGGTTGACATCAAAGACTGTTTTTCTTATACAAAACAATTTATTTACAAGAGACTAAACTACTACACCATTAAGTTTACGTTACGTTAATGTCCATCAAGTGGCACTATAACAACAGCTAAATAGCAACGACTCCGGTCCATTGCTGTGCGGCTGCATACTGAACTAACCTGAACACAGGTGTACCCACTGACGACCCAATATTGCAAACAACTAATTCACAAGCCTAGTTTAAACCATAGTGAGTGAATCGTTACGTTAATGTCTATCCAGTGGCACTTGCAACACAGCTATTCAACAGCCTCTCGAGAAATAACAGCAGTCTCCATCTTGCTGACACTTCGGGCTGACTAAATGAACTAACTGAAAAATGATGCCCACTGATGACGCAAGCTTGCAATCAATATTGTCACGGCTTCACGGTGAACAGATACTATAATCACAATCTCATGGGTCCTCCAACCCTCCAGGCTAGATACCTACGTAACTAGGCGGGTAGTCCAACACTGACTCCCTATCACAACCTAATGTGAACACTCTTTGCAACTCCCTGCAAGAAGTTGCAAATGTAAACAGTAAACAAAGCCAGGCAAGGTTGGATTCTGAGACACTTCTCCAGTAATCCCCAAGTTACTTTACTCGTCTCCAGACGATAAACAAAACAAATTGCCTTAATTACAAAATTGATTATGTGATTAATTACGTTAATTGACTATCCACAGCAGTCAGCAACAAAGTACTTTACGTTAATCACAAACACTTGTCTCCCTCAGACAACAATATGATGGTACTCTACGTTAATCACAAACACTTGTCTCTCTTAACACAAGTCAACTTGTTAACAATAACTCAAAGTCTCTTAAATTACATCACACTTGACTCCTTCAAGTATTCAGTGAGTAATTCCTAATTAATGTCAAACGGACAACTAATTAAATTCCAATCGAGTTACGTTAACTAAGCCTACCACTATCTTGATAGCTTCTTAACAGTCTAAGTCAAACTTTACTTAAATGAGCGTTAATTACCCTAATAAACCCCGAGCAATTAATTAACTGTCACCAGAACCGATAATTAATCATACATAAATACGTCTCACTCTGCACTGCCTAAGCAGGTCTCATCAAACACTGAATTCACGGATGAGGTGTTAATTCCCCTAATTAACGTGAGCATCTTAATCCACTGTCACCAGACAGGATATGATTAATATAACGAGTTATGCTAGCTCAATGACCTCGCTTTACCGAGTCATCAAAAACTTTGACGTTAATTACTCCACTAATTATCATGAGCCACTAATTGCTATACCCCAGAAAGGTAATTAGTCTCAAACAAATTACGTTAACACAAATACTGTCAGACTTTGACAGTTCCTCCCCACTATGGGAATTCATGATGAGAATGTTAATTACATAATTAGCAAGAGTGGTCAATTAGTCAACACGGGCAATTAATTGCACCTGAAACGTATCTCAACAAGCTCAACACTATTTCCCTTAACAGCTCTCTCTCTCATTAAGTAATGTGCAACCCCTTATGTCGTTAATTACCACTTAATTAACTCTCACTGAATCCTTAAGTCATCAACACAACTTAAAGCAACACAAAGTAACCCCAGGTTACATAGGTCACACTTACAGTGGCATAACAAAACAAATGCACAGCCCACATACGGTTGCAGCTTCTCTGCAACACGGTAATTACTGTACCCTCACAGTAATGACACACACGGTTTGTCAACAACAAAAGTATACCCACATTACTGCCCCTCTAATCTTGCAACAGTTGCATGGAACTACTGTGTGGAATCACTACTCTTGCTAAACAATTTACGGTAATATAAGACACTGTCGCTACACTGACAGCTGGTACTAATTCTCCTAATTAGGCAGATTAACCAATCAATTGCTTGCTCTCTCTTTAAGTACTGTGAATTCCTCTGAATAATTAAAGGGATCTCCTTAAATCCTCAACACAGCTCCTAGGACAGTAATATAACGTATACCAAACAACAACACTGCCCAAACACACAAACATAATGATGCTGTCAGCATACCCAACATGCTAATGACATCACTATGCAATCAGTCAGCAATCACAATTTCTGACTCACCACACAACACCGTAATAATATACATGCAAATGAAACACATGGAAATGGTACACACTAATCAATGATCATTAATCAAATAGCTTACCCATCATGTATCCACATAAATTTATATATAATAACAATATCACTAGAGAAATTATACATAATTATACAGACCTCACGGTGTCCACTGACAACCCTACTACACTGGCCTGCCTACCTCTGTAAATGATATAATTAACATGCGGCAACATAGCAATAATCTTGACTATGATCGATATATATTTAATCGACAGATCAACGATCACTTACATGGTTGAAATATCTACACTGACCACTTTACATACTCGAGTCATTCTACACACAAAACATATCTTTATACATCTACATGTGTGGTTCTGTGTATAATATACACCCTCACAGACGGTCACCTTGACATCAGTACAGAAAGCTGCCTCTCAGCTGTTTCCCTCGCCTGGCAGGCGCTATGGAACAACACAGCTGGTACCGGAATTAACATTAGTCCAGAGACACTGCATACACTACAATATAATGAGTACTCACGATTACCACTCTCATTACCTTCATTCCCCCGGCCACAGCCTCACTTGCAGAAGAACACCTAGCTCGCTCCCATGTGCGTCGACTAGGTGTGGCCCTAGGGTGTGACCAGAGCATGTGGCCAAGCGTGGCCCAAGGGGGTGGCCAAGACATGTGGCCACAGCGTGGCGCTAAGGAGTGGCCACGGAGTAGCGCAAGGTGGTCGTAGCGCCCTACCCAGGATGAGATGGCGAGCGGGGTGGCTGGAGTGGCCCACAGACGGGTTGGCAAGGGTGTGGCCATCTCGTGGCCCCGTGTCTGGCCACGGAACGGTGCGGCGCACACATGGGGTTGCCTCAGGCTGGCGGGCTCAGGCGTACACAACGTGGGTGGAAGATGCACTCACACCCACACCACGAGCATGGCTCGCTCGTACACCGGGTGTGATAATGGCGGGCGGCACAACATGGCGGACATGGCAAGGTGGAATTTCAAAGTCCAACAGGGGCCAGTAATCTCCTGAATATTATGCTCCCATGAACACCGAGAAGCCCTACCCAATTCCACCACTTGCCAGTTATTATAGACAAGACAACTCATCAGATGTGAGCTATACCACCTGATACATCACGAGGCTTGCCTGGTGCCTCATGGATGAGCACATGTCTAGTCTTACACAGTTCCTTCTTTACTCCTTGGCCCACGATCACGTAAATTGGATCCCGACACGATCCACGATGGCAGGATTACCGTGCGTGATGAGCAATAAGGATGATACAACGATTAAAGGTGGGTGGAGGTGGCAGACACGCCACAACTACCCCTGGGCATCCAGCCCGCTTGGTCGCTGCCTCTAGACTGCCTTTGGCGGTCTAGGGAAACTCAAAAGGCCCGTCTCCCCCCACCTTGTCTTGACCAGTCAGAAAGCCAGCACAGCCTATCGTGCCGCTACGAATCTCCGCCTTTCGCGCCTAAACAACACCACGAGGCTGAGGTGTCTAGACGAACCACAGACGACCCTACCCTGAGGTGTCCAGTGACGTCACTTGGCGGGGAGGCCTAGGAGTGTGACGTCATACCTCACAGGGTGGGGAAGGCCACGTTCACCCCTCTCTGCCCCCCACCTCTAAAACTGTTGGATAGTGAAGTACCCACCTGCACCTCACACTCTACCAAGTCCCATTTCCCAGAAAACAGACTAAATTCTGCAACTCTCTCTACAGAGTGTCACAGACTCCTGGCTAGTCTTAAACGATGGTCCTTAGCATAAGCTTTTATCCAACACCACATAAGTGCTGGTACTGTGAAAACTTCTTGTCTAGAGTGCACCCTACACTCTAGCCTAATCTAGAAAACTAGAAAAATTAACTGAGGGAATTTCCATTCCCTCACAACTAGAGAGGAATGTAAAGCAAAGAGAGTGCGCCTATCTGCCCCCCAAGAAGTATGGGAAAATACCCGAAGGAGGGTAAGGGCCTTAGAGCACTCAACATGGAGGTAAGGGATATGGGGAGACCCAGACAAACGAGTGTCAAAGAATAACCCCTAAAGCTTCGCGGAATCTTTGTACTCAAGGGGATGACCATAAAGTGCCACACACACTGGGTGGGTGGTGGCTGAGTGGACAGTGCTCTAGACTCATGGACCTAGAGTCCGGGGTGCGATCCCCCGGCACCACAGGAAAAACAAATGGGCAGAGTAGCCTTCACCCTGATGCCCCTGTTACCTAGCAGTAAATAATTACCTGGGAGTTAGACAGCTGCTATGGGCTGCTTCCTGTGTGTGTGTGTGTAATCACCTATTTGTACTCATCTATTTATGCTTGCGGGGGTTAAGCTCTGGCTCTTTGGTCCCGCCTCTCAACTGTCAATCAAAAGGTGTACAGGTTCCTGAGCCTATTGGGCTCTATCATATCTACACTTGAAACTGTGTATTGACGACCTAACGTTTAAGGAGCATAACCAAGCAAATATTGCGACAGCCAGAAAAATGATAGGATGGATTACGAGAACTTTCAAATCCAGGGATCCCATCACAATGGTTGTACTCTTCAAGTCACTTGTGTTGTCCCGTCTTGAGTACTGCTCAGTACTCACTTCCCCCTTCAGAGCAGGAGAGATTGCTGAAATAGAGGGAATACAGAGAACATATACGGCACGCATAGACGCAATAAAGCACCCAAATTATTGGGATCGTCTCAAAGCCCTCCAAATGTACTCACTAGAAAGAAGACGAGAGAGATATCAAATAATATACACCTGGAAGATACTGGAGGGCCAAGTACCAAATCTACACAGTAAAATAACAACGTACTGGAGTGAACGACATGGAAGAAAATGTAGAATAGAACCAGTGAAGAGCAGAGGGGGCCATAGGCACAATCAGAGAACACTGTATACACATCAGAGGTCCGCGGTTGTTCAACGTCCTCCCAGCAAGCATAAGAAATATTGCCGGAACAACCGTGGACATTTTCAAGAGGAAACTAGATTTATTCCTCCAAGGAGTGCCGGACCAACCGGGCTGTGGTGGGTATGTGGGCCTGCGGGCCGCTCCAAGCAACAGCCTGGTGGTCCAAACTCTCACAAGTCGAGCCTGGCCTCGGGCCGGGCTTGGGGAGTAGAAGAACTCCCAGAACCCCATCAACCAGGTGTATGGAGTCAGCCTCCACCACATCACTTCCTAATGCATTCCATTTGTCAACCACTCTGACACGAAAAAAGTTCTTTCATTTATCTCTGTGGCTCATTTGGGCACTCAGTTTCACCTGTGTCCCCTAGTGCGTGTGCCCCTTGTGTTAAACAGCCTGTCTTTATCAACCCTGTCAATTCCATTGAGGATCTTGAATGTGGTGATCATGTCCCCCCTAACTCTTCTGTCTTCCAACGAAGTGAGGTTTAATTCCCGTAGTCTCTCCTCGTTGCTCATACCTCTCAGCTCGGCTACTAGTCTGGTGGCAAACCTTTGAACCTTTTCCATTTTAGTCTTATGCTTGACTAGATATGGACTATGCTGGTGCCGCATACTCCAGGATTAGTCTGACATATGTGGTATATAATGTTCTGAAAGATTCCTTACACAAGTTTCTAAAGGCCGTTCTTATGTTAGCCAACCTGGCATATGCTGCTGCTGTTATCCTCTTGATATGAGCATCAGGGGACAGGTCTGGCGTGATATCAACCCCCAGGTCTTTCTCTCTCTCGGACTCTTGAAGTATTTCATCTCCCAAGTGATACCTTGTATCTGGTCTCCTGCTTCCTACCCCTATCTTCATTACATTACATTTGCTTGGATTAAACTCTAACAGCCATTTGTTCGACCATTCCTGCAGCTTGTCCAGGTCTTCTTGAAGCATCAAGCTGTCCTCCTCTGTCTTAATCCTTCTTATAATTTTGGCGTTGTCAGCAAACATTGAGAGAAATGAGTCTATACCCTCTGGGAGATCATTTACGTATATCAGAAACAGGATAGGTCCAAGTACAGAGCCCTGTGGGACTCCACTGGTGACTTCACGCCAGTCTGAGGTCTCACCCCTCACTGTAACTCTCTGCTTCCTATTGTTTAGGTACTCCCTTATCCACTGGAGCGCCCTACCAGTTACTCCTGCCTGTTTCTCTAGCTTATGCATCAACCTTTTATGGGGTACTGTGTCAAAGGCTTTCCGACAGTCCAAAAAAATGCAGTCCGCCCACCCTTCTCTTTCTTGTTTAATCTTTGTCACCTGATCGTAGAATTCTATCAATCCTGTAAGGCAAGATTTACCCTCCCTGAACCCATGTTGATGGGTTGTCACGAAGTCTCTTCTCTCCAGATGTGTTACTAGGTTTTTTTCTCACAATCTTCTCCATCACCTTGCATCGTATTCAAGTTAAGGACACTGGCCTGTAGTTCAGTGCCTCTTGTTTGTCACGCTTTTTGTATATTGGTACTACATTAGCAGTCTTCCATATTTCTGCTAGGTCCCCCGTTTCCAGTAACCTACTATACACTATGGAGAGTGGTAGGCAAAGTGCTCCTGCACACTCTTTCAATACCCATGGCGAGATTCCATCCGGCCCAACAGCTTTTCTCACATCCAGCTCCAATAGGTGCTTCTTGACCTCATCTCTTGCAATTTCGAACCTATCCAAGGTCACCTGGTTTGCTGCCACCTCTTCCAGCACCGCGACATCTCCCTGTTCTATTGTAAAGACCTCCTGGAACCTTTTGTTGAGTTCTTCACACACCTCTTTGTCATTCTCTGTGTACCTGTCCTCGCCCACCCTAAGTTTCATCACCTGTTCCTTCACTGTTGTCTTCCTCCTGATGTGACTGTGTAGTAGCTTTGGTTCGGTCTTGGCTTTATTAGCTATATCATTTTCATACCTTTTCTCAGCTGCTCTTCTCACACTGACATACTCGTTCCTGGTTCTCTGGTATCTCTCTACTTTCTGGTGTTCTGTTATTACGGAAGTTCCTCCATGCCCTTTTGTTCTGCTCCTTTGCTTTCATACATTCCTTATTAAACCACGGATTCTTCCTTTGCTTCTCTGTTTTTTCCTGTCGGGCTGGGACAAACCTGCTTACAGCCTCCTGACATTTTTGGGTGACATAGTCCATCATGTCTTGTACGGACTTGGTTCCGAGTTCTGTGTCCCAATGTATATCCCATAGGAATTTATTCATTTCCTCATAGTTTCCCTTTCGGTACGCCAGCCCTTTGGTTCCCAGTTCTTTTTTGGGGGTGATAATTCCCAGCTCAACCAGGTACTCAAAGCTCAATACACTATGATCACTCATTCCCAAGGGGGCTGTGTGTGTGTGTGTGTGTGTGTGTGTGTGTGTGTGTGTGTGTGTGTGTGTGTGTGTGTGTGTGTGTGTGTGTGTGTGTGTGTGTGTGTGTAGAAAAAAAATATAAATTAATTATAAGTTAGTAGTAATAGTTGATTGATTGATTGACAGTTGAGAGGCGGGCCGAAAGAGCAGAGCTCAACCTCCGCAAGCACAACTAGGTGAATACTCCCTCATACACACTCACTCCCAATCACCCTCTAACACACACACTCTCCTCCCCCTAGCGCTTTCCATGCCCTCACACTCCCCCTATAACACCCCTTCCCCCATGACCCCCCCCCTCCTTCACTAGGTGTGAAGTGACTATCCCCATCCCTCTCCCACCTCTCAGTTTCCCACGCCTCCCCCTTCAAACACACACACACACACGTCAGAGAACCCACAAGGATGAGAGGAAATGACAAACCAGCGAGACTCGACCTGGTCTTCACCCTGAACGACTCTGACATAAGAGAAATCGGTTTTGAGGCCCCAGTAGGAATGAGCGACCACAGTGTATTGGTGTTTGAGTACCTGATTGAAGAAGGGTTATTGAACTCGAGGAGGGATACCGAAACCAAAAGGTTAGCATACCGAAAGGGAAACTATGAGGAGATAAGAAAATTCCTAACAGATATAGCATGGGAAACAGAGCTCAGGGAAAAGACGGCCCAAGATATGATGGACTACATCATGCAAAAATGCAAGGACGCAGCAAACAAGTTTGTCCCAGCCCAAAAGGAAAACAGTGAAATGAAGATGAGACACCCATGGTTTAATCAGAGATGTAGGCTAGCTAAGCAGCAAAGTAAAAGGGCATGGGGAAACTATAGGAATAACAGGACACTGGAGAGCAGAGAAAGATACCAGAATGCCAGGAATGAATATGTCAGGATGAGAAGAGAGGCAGAAAGACAATACAAAAATGACATCGCAAGCAAGGCAAAGACTCGGCCTAAATTGCTGCATAGCCACATCAAGAGAAAAACAACAGTAAAGGAACAGGTTATGAAATTAAGGATAGGGCAGAAGGATTCACTACAAACGACAAGGAAGTGTGTGAGGAACTGAATAAGAAATTCCAAGAGGTCTTCACCTTAGAGCCAGGAGAAATCCCAGAGACAAGAGAGGGAATAGGTAACCAGGAACCACTGAAAGAGTTTGTGATTACCAGTAGGGAAGTAATGAAGTGTTTACTAGAGTTGGATGTGACAAAGGCTATAGGCCCAGATGGAATCTCCCCTTGGATACTAAAGGAAGGAGCAGAAGAACTGTGCCTCCCACTCTCCATAGTGTATAACAAATCACTGGCAACAGGGGAACTGCCAGAAATTTGGAAAGCAGCTAACGTAGTCCCTATATACAAGAAAGGGGATAAACAGGAGGCACTGAATTACAGGCCAGTGTCCCTAACCTGCATACCATGCAAGCTGATAGAGAAGATTGTGCGAAGAAAGCTAGTGGAGCACCTGGAGCAAAAGAACTTTGTAACACAGCATCAACATGGATTCAGGGATGGCAGGTCCTGCCTCACAGGGTCACTTGAATTCTACGACCAGGCAACAAAAATAAGGCAAGAAAGAGAAGAGTGGGCAGACTGCATATTTTTGGATTGTCAGAAAGCCTTTGATACAGTGCCACACAAGAGGCTAGTGAAAAAGCTAGAGATGCAGGCTGGAGTGAAAGGGAAGGTACTCCGTTGGATAGAGGAGTACCTAAGCAACAGGAGACAACGAGTCAGTGTGAGGGGTGAGGTCTCAGACTGGCGAGACGTTACGAGTGGAGTCCCGCAGGGATCAGTCCTTGGACCTATACTGTTTCTGATATATGTAAATGATCTCCCAGAGGGTATAGAATCGTTTCTCTCAATGTTTGCCGATGATGCAAAAATGATGATGTCTGCGAAATTATGAGGTCTCAGATTGGCGAGACGTTACAAGTGGAGTGCCGAAGGGGTAGTCCTTGGACCTGTACTGTTTCTGATATATGTAAATGATCTCCCAGAGGGTATAGAATCGTTTCTCTCAATTTTTGCCGATGATGCAAAAATTATTAGGAGGATTGAAACTGAGGACGATAGTAGGAGGCTACAAGATGACCTAGACAGACTGAGTGAATGGTCCAACAAATGGCTGTTGAAGTTCAACCCGAGTAAATGCAGAGTAATGAAACTAGGCAGTGGAAATAGGAGGCCAGACACAGGATACAGAGTAGGAGGTGAAGTACTTAATGAAACGAACAGAGAAAGATCTAGGAGTTGACATCACACCAAACCTGTCTCCTGAAGCCCACATAAAAAGAATAACGCCTGCGGCATATGCGAGGCTGGCTAACATCAGAACAGCGTTCAGGAACCTGTGTAAGGAATCATTCAGAATATTGTACACCACATATGACAGACCAATCCTGGAGTATGCGGCCCCAGCATGGAGCTCGTACCTTGTCAAGCACAAGACTATGCTGGAAAAAGTCCAAAGGTATGCCACTAGACTAGTCCCAGAACTAAAAGGCTTGAGTTACGAGGAAAGGCTGTGGGAAATGCACCTTACGACACTGGAAGACTGAAGAGTAAGGGGAGACATGATCACAACCTACAAAATCCTCAGAGGAATCGACCGGCTAAACAAGAATAAACTATTCAACACTGGTGGGACGCGAACAAGGGGACACAGGTGGAAACTGAGTACCCACATGAGCCACAGAGTCGTTAGAAGGAACTTTTTCAGTGTCAGAGTAGTTAACGGATGGAATGCATTAGGCAGTGATGTGGTGGAGGCTGACTCCATACACAGTTTTAAATGTAGATATGATAGAGCCCAGTAGGCTCAGGAATCTGTACACCAGCTGATTGACAGTTGAGAGACGGGACCAAAGAGCCAAAGCTCAACCCCCCGCAAGCACAAATAGGTGAGTACAAATAGTTAAATACACACGCACAAGCAAGCGCACATGCATGCACGCACACAAGCAAGCACCCCCATTCCCCTACTGGCACCCCTCTCCCTCACTCCTCCCATCCCTCAAACTCTTCCTTTTCCTTCCTTTCTCTCTCTCTCTCTCTCTCTCTCTCTGTTTTTCTCTCTCTTTGTAACACCCATGACCCTCCCTAGAGTTCACACTCAGCGAAGCCTTCTCCAAGAGGTCAGCCCAGTGATCTCTGAATTATCTTGTATGTTGATTAAAAATTCCTGGGTAAGTCTTAGTCAGCTAGTTTCAAGTATGAAATATTTCATGATACTCTTGTCAAACATTGCAATGGGATTAGACCCCAGATTCTTATGTGTAAACATCCATGGATCTCCCCCTTTTAGCCAGGTCAAAGGTCAGTCACACACGTAATTAATAATTCCTCTCTTGAACAGTATATGGTGAATGTCAAACAAGCTTAATGAAAATTCTTTGGTGTTTGTGCACGTGTGGCTGACCTCTTACATTCTTGGTGTAGGTAGCAACAGCAAATCTCCCCGTTTCCCCCCCTTTTTGGGTGTATACATTGGTCCTGTAGAGACACTGAGAGAGAGAGAGAGAGAGAGAGAGAGAGAGAGAGAGAGAGAGAGAGAGAGAGAGAGAGAGAGAGAGAGAGAGAGAGAGAGAGAGAGAGAGAGAGAGAGAGAGAGAGAGAGAGAGAGAGAGAGAGAGAGAGAGAGAGAGAGAGAGAGAGAGAGAGAGAGAGAGAGAGAGAGAGAGAGAGAGAGAGAGAGAGAGAGAGAGAGAGAGAGAGAGAGAGAGAGAGAGAGAGAGAGAGAGAGAGAGAGAGAGAGAGAGAGAGAGAGAGAGAGAGAGAGAGAGAGAGAGAGAGAGAGAGAGAGAGAGAGAGAGAGAGAGAGAGAGAGAGAGAGAGAGAGAGAGAGAGAGAGAGAGAGAGAGAGAGAGAGAGAGAGAGAGAGAGAGAGAGAGAGAGAGAGAGAGAGAGAGAGAGAGAGAGAGAGAGAGAGAGAGAGAGAGAGAGAGAGAGAGAGAGAGAGAGAGAGAGAGAGAGAGAGAGAGAGAGAGAGAGAGAGAGAGAGAGAGAGAGAGAGAGAGAGAGAGAGAGAGAGAGAGAGAGAGAGAGAGAGAGAGAGAGAGAGAGAGAGAGAGAGAGAGAGAGAGAGAGAGAGAGAGAGAGAGAGAGAGAGAGAGAGAGAGAGAGAGAGAGAGAGAGAGAGAGAGAGAGAGAGAGAGAGAGAGAGAGAGAGAGAGAGAGAGAGAGAGAGAGAGAGAGAGAGAGAGAGTGTGTGTGTGTGTGTGTGTGTGTGTGTGTGTGTGTGTGTGTGTGTGTGTGTGTGTGTGTGCTGAACACCAGGGTCCAGAGTGTGTGTCTGTGAGAACATCGCACAGCCAGGAAGGGACAGAGTGAATCCACGGGAGGGAAATCAGAAGTCTTAAGGTAAGTAAGTAAGTAATTATCAAAAGAAGGCACCATACCGGGAAGGCTATGTAGCACCATCAAATACGCAAAATAATCAGAGGGCGCTAAATATCACCAAGGATGCCAATACGAGAACAAAAACGCATAAGGCGAACGATATCAAATGTATCCGAGTCACCAAGAATTCTATCGAGGGACAGGTGACCGCGAGGGGCGGTCGGAAAGCAAGACACACGCTCGTCCTGGAAGTCAGGACATTCAAGAAGGACATGCACGACCGTAAGAGGGACAATGCAACTAGGACAATCAGGAGCAGGGCGGCGCTCCATCAAGTGACCATGGGTTAAACGAGTATGGCCAATACGCAACCTCGCCAGAGCTGTTTCCCACCGCCGGTTACGGTGGAAGGAGGACGGCCACGAGGAAACACAACATTTAAGAGTACGTAGCTTGTTACCAGTAACAGACAACCAAGAAGCCTGCCAACGGGTAAGGACTGAGGAATGGATAACCGGGTAAAAGTCGGAATACGGAATGCCTTTACAAGAGATGGGACAAGAGCGGACAGCTTCCTTAGCGGCAGCATCCGCACGCTCATTTAAAGACACACCAATATGGCTGGGAACCCAACAAAACTCAACTGACTTAAATATACTGTGAACGAGAAACAGCCAATGCTGGATCTCGACAACTACTGGATGAACCGGATTAAAGGACCCGAGAGCCATGAGGGCACTACGAGAGTCAACAACAACCACAAAGGAAGACTGACAACGAGAAAGCAGGAGACGAAGAGCATAGAGAATAGCATAAAGTTCCGCTGTAAAGATGCTAGTCTCCGGAGGCAAGCGACACATATAAGTGCGATCAGGAAAAACAACAGAGTAGCCAACACCGTCCGCTGACTTAGACCCATCGGTGAAGACAGAAACGGAGCGGGAGTGAGAAGAAAAGTGCTCAAGGAAAAGGCGTTTTAGAACCGTAGGAGGGGTAAAAGCTTTAGTGATACGGGTCAAGGAAGTACAAAACCGCGGAAGAGGGACCCTCCACGGGGGCAAAGAAGGAACAACACGAGGAGAAACATCAGAAATACGAACGGAGAGAGAATCCTGTAGGCGAGATAACCGGACAGAAAGAGGGAGGTGGTGAAGAGGAACAGGAACCGCAGGAGGGGTAAAAGTTAAAGCACGACAGAGGCGAGAGGAAGGATGTTGTAAGGACCGCGTAAGATAGTGAAGACAGTAGCGATCACGGCGGTCCTGGAGAGACAGGAAGCCAGTGTCAACATATAAGCTAAGGATGGGAGTTAAACGAAAGGCACCAGAACTGAGGCGCAACCCAGTATGGTGCAAAGCATCAAGACGGCGAAGAGTAGAAGGAGAAGCAGACGAGTAAGCAGGGCAACCATAATCGAGCTTAGACAGGACGAGAGAGGAATGTAAAGCAAGGAGAGTGCGCCTATCTGCCCCCCAAGAAGTATGGGACAAGACCCGAAGGAGGGTAAGGGCCTTAGAGCACTCGACACGGAGGCAAGAGGTATGGGGAAACCAAGACAAACGAGTGTCAAGGAATAACCCCAAAAGCTTCGCGGAATCTTTGTATTCAAGGGGATGACCATAAAGTGACAAAGAGGGACGAAGAACAACCCGTTTCCGCGTAAAAGTCATGGCACAAGTCTTAGAAGTAGAGAACTTGAAGCCATGACCTGTGGCCCAAGACGACACGGCATCAATTGCAAGTTGAAGCCGGCGTTGAAGGAGAGGCGAATCATCACCCTGACAACAAAGGGTAAGATCATCGACATAGAGAGCGAAGAAGACACCAGAAGGAAGAGAGGAAAGAAGACCATTGAGGGCAACAAGAAAAAGAGTAGTGCTCAGAACACTACCCTGGGGCACACCTTCGTATTGCTGAAAAGAGGGAGAGAGAGCGGTACCAAGGCGCACCCGAAAGGAACGACGAGAGAGGAAGCTGCGGAGAAAGAGAGGGAGATGACCACGAAGGCCAAAAGAATGAAGTTGAGATAGGATATGACAACGCCAAGTGGTGTCGTAAGCCTTTTCTAGGTCAAAAAGGACGGCAACAACGGAGGTCTTCGCAGCAAAAGCAGTACGAATATAGACCTCCAAGTTCACCAGGACATCTGTCGTGCTGCGGCACTTGCGGAAACCAAATTGAGAAGGGGAGAGGAGGTGATGGTGTTCCAGGAACCACATCAGACGAACGTTAACCATACGTTCAAAGAGTTTGCAGACACAACTTGTGAGAGCAATAGGGCGAAAGTCCTTAGGGGAAGTACCCAGAGACCCCGGTTTGCGAACAGGGAGGACAACGGCATCGAGCCAGTCCTCAGGGACTGACGACGACTCCCAGATCCGATTATACAGACTCAGTAAATACTGAGACGTGCTCGGAGGGAGATGGCGAAGCATCTCATAATGAATACCATCGGAGCCCGCCGCCGTAGAACCGCAGAGGGCCAGGGCAGAACGAAGTTCAGAGAGAGAGAAGGGATCATTATAGGGAAGCTGAAGATGAGTGCAGAAATCTAAAGGACGAGACTCAAGGACAGGTTTACGAAAAAGGAAAGATTGGGGAAGATGAAGACCAGAGCTAAGAGAAGAAAAGTGGGAACCCAGTTCGGAAGCGACCTGCAACGGGTCCGCCACAAGAGTATCATGGAGGTGAAGGACCGGTGAAACATCGGGAACGAACTTACCCGCTATCTTGCGGATACGCTTCCAGATCTGGGCCAGAGGGGTCTCGGACGTAATTGTTGAGACATAAGATGCCCAACATTCACGTTTAGCCGTACGGATGGCCCTACGGGCCACCGCACTCGCTTTCCGAAAGAAAAGAAAAGAATCGGTCGTCTGCCTACGGCGGTGCCTCTTCCAGGCTGCACGCTTACAGCGGACAGCCCGAGCACAGTCCGCATTCCACCAGGGAACGCACTTCCGTGGACCCCGAGAGGAAGAGCGAGGAATAGAGCAGAGGGCAGCGTTGAAGACAGTGTCATGAAAAAGGAGGAGAGCGCGAGAGAGAGGCAGAAGGGAGAGCGCGAGAGAGAGGCAGAAGGGAGAGCAGCACTGAGGGTAAATAGGGTCCAGTCTGCCTTAGCAAACTGCCACCTAGGGAAAGAGAGGGAAGGGCGAAAAGAGAAAAAGGAAACAAGGATGAGGAAATGATCACTTCCATGGAGGTCATCAAGAACCTGCCACGTGAAATCTAAGTAAAGAGAAGAAGAGCAGAGAGAAAGATCAAGACAAGAAAGGGTGCGAGTACGAGAGTCCAAATGAGTGGGCTCACCAGAATTCAGAAGAGACAGGGAAGAAGAGAGGAGAAACGGCTCATGGAGGCGACCCTGGGTATTCGTCAGAACGTCACCCCAAAGAGAATGACGACAATTGAAGTCACCCAGCAGGAGCACAGGCTCCGGCAAGGAGTCCAGGAGGTGTTTCAAATCAGGAAGAGAGAGCGGGACACTCGGGGGGAGATAAATGGAACAAACTGTGTACCATTTCCCCACAAAGATACGAGCAGCAGAACAATGGAGAGGCGAAGGAAAAAGTAAAGGAACAAAGGGAACATCAGCCCGAATCAAGAGAGCAGAAGAATTAGAAGCACCAGCAATGGCTGGGGGGGGGGGGAGAGAAAGGAATAGCCACGAAAACGACCAGGACGAGCACCAAGCATTGGCTCCTGGAGACAGACACAAAGGGGCGAAAACCGCGAAATCAGAAGTTGGAGTTCGAGGAAATTGGCATAATAACCTCGAACGTTCCATTGAAGAATGGACAACGACGAGAAGAAAAAGGACAAAAACAGAGAAGAAGGAAGAAACAAAGGTGAAAGAGCAACAGAGCACGTTAAAGAAAATCAGAGTCGGGATCAGGGTCAGCAAAGTCAGGGTTAGGGGGCATGGGTAAACTGAGCAAAGACGGAGGGAAGGAAACGGGAGAACAGATCAGAGGTGGGCGGGCAGGGTCCGGAGGAGGAGGAGGAAGGAGGAGGAGACAACGGAGAGGAGCCGTCAAGGACAGCATCAGAAGGAGGGGGAGTAGAAAGAGGGGAGCGCACCCCAGCAAGAGCAGCAACCGAAAGGGAAGCAGGGGCCAAAGAAACCTCCATAGCAGGAACAGGGGGCGCAAGCACTGAAACGGGAGGGGAAGGAGCAACAGAGCCAGGAGGAGGAGCTGAGGAAGAAAGCGAAGCCTTCTTACCCGCCGGGGAAGAGGAAGGAGAGGAGCCAGGCTTACGCTTCTGACTTAAAGAGACCGGTGTCCCAGCAACTACGTACCGGGCAACGGATTCCAGTGTCTCAACAGGAGAAGCCGAACGAGAGCACACACGACGGCCGTTAGGAGAGCGATGGACATCCGCCCGCACCGACAGGCGGCGGGGAGAGCCGATAGATGGAGGAAGAGGATGGGAAGGAGGATCGGAGGGGGACGAGGAAGAAGACACAGAAGACACGACAGACCGGGTAGAAGGAAGGGGAACCCCAGACAGAGGACCAGGAGGAGGATCCTTCGGGAGAGAACCCAAAGGAACAGAGGAAGGGGGCAGTGGGCGCATCAGGGTCCAAGGCCCGGAAACGGTTGTGAGTCTGAGGAAGGCGGGAAGGACGAGAAGAGGAAGAGCGCAACACGCGAGCATAAGAGATATTAGCATAAGGCGGGAGCCGGCGAACCTGGCGCCTCGCCTCAGGAAAAGATAAACGCTCCCGGTGCTTCAGGTTGAGGACGGCTGCCTCAAGCTTGTAATGGACACACGCACGGGAGAAGGTAGGATGGGCCTCACCGCAGTTGAGGCAACGAGCCTGGGGAGAAGTGCACTCCGACTTAGAGTGACCTTCGCCACCACACAAAGGACAGAGAGAGACAGTCCCGGAGCAGCGGAGGGCACCATGCCCAAACCTCCAGCACTTGTTGCAGAGCCGAGGAGAAGGAATGTACTCCTGGACAGAGCACCTGGCACCAGCAAGAATGACAGAGGGTGGAAGGGTCCTACCATCAAAGGTAATCTTCACAACCTGGAGGGGTTGACGGCGACTACCACGAGGGGGACGAGTAAACGTGTCCACCTGGAGAATAGAATGGCCCTGGGCAGCGAGGATATGTCGAATATCGTCGTGGCAGTCGCGCAGGTCCCGAACACCGGTTGCAACATGGGGCGGGAGCAAAATAGTGCCAACACTGGCATTCAACTGAGCGTTCTTCGAGACCCGAACGGGGGTCTCGCCAAGGCAGGATAAGGCAGCCAAGCGGGAAGCAGCATCCTGAGAAGGAGCAGCAACGACACGTGTACCGAGACGAGTGGGATTGAAAGTAATGGAGGCATCCACGGAATCAATGAGATGTCGATGAAGGGAGAAATCGTCAGGAGGCGCAGAATCAAGAGGGAGGAGATCAAAATATTTGGCCCACGAAGTGGGACCAAACAAGGCTTGATAGGTAGCAGAACTGGAAGGAATCGAGCGAGGGCGGCCGTGACGAGGACGGCGGTGAGAACCCCCAGAGAGAGAAGGGTTAAAAGGCGCAGTAGTTACAACTAGAGAAGGAGCCGCGCCAGGGGACGAGGTAGTCACCACTGGGGGCTTGGGGCTCGACCCAACCACAGAGGAGGGAGGAGAGCCAGGGGAAGGAGTCAGAGAGGCCAAAGGAGGAGCAAGGTCGGGGCCCAATGCAGCGGAGGCTACAGAGCCCGGTCTTCCAATACGGACCGACTCGGGGGCTTGGTCGCCCACCCCACGAGCCTGAGAAGGTAAGCCAGAAGCAGCCGAAACAGGGGTTATCATCTTGACGAAAAGAAGAAGTCACTCACGAATGTGCCCCCACACCCACCATGGAGCCACAATTAGAGGCAGGACACCCAACAAGAAGCTATCGCCGATCTTGTCGGGGCCTCCTAGGGGTGCGTCGTGAGTATACGCTCCACAAACGCCACCTTAAGAAACCGACAGTCCGTCGAGATCGGGTTCAGTGACGAAGTGGGGATTGACAATAAAAGGTTCCCCTCGCTCTCGACGTCGGGTACTGCAGTTCTACGGGTGCATGAGTATGCCTTCTCAAGCACCCGGGCGTCAAAATAGAAGAAGTCCATGGAAGAACCAGAACGAGCAAAAGGTCGGCAGGAAACGGCAAGCAGATAGGAGAAGAGGGGGGAGAAAAACGAAACAGAAGGAAAAGGAAAAGGTGCCCAGCAGAATTGGAGAGGACGGCAGCAGGAGCACAAGGCTAGAAAAGGACAGAGGACTGTCCTAAGGAGCATCACACTCCGGCAGCCGCCCACGAAGCCCCCACACGGCGACAACGAGCTGAGCGGGGAGGGGGAGGTCTTAAGGTAGAGTGTGATCTCTGAGGGTTTTGTTCCATGTCTAAATTTCTTAACTCTTGGCCAGTGTTAGAGTATGATTTATAGTGGTGATTAGCATAATTTTGTTCTCAATAAACTTTTGTTAAATTTCCCGTCTGTGTTAATTGTTGAATCCTCTTAGCCTTTTGGATATAGTGGGTTGACAACCGTCCCATTATTAATGACAGTTATAGAAAGTACTCTCCAAGTCAAGCAATGTTTCTTGCCTCGTTGCTTGATATAGTCTCAATGGTCAAGGCAGATTGTGGCAGCAATTTTTTAATCCTGTGTAGCATTTCCTTGTTGGCAGTGTACCTTTTGGTTCCGGTGTAACCATCTTATGTCAGCTCATATTACAGTGTTCAATAACAGTGTTACCAAGTGCAACCGATAGGAAGTGTTGCTCTGTCTTATATTATTAGTTAAGTATACATTTTATAGTTCATATTTTATAGAGGTGTTACATCTCCCTCTCTTTACTCTCTCTTTGTTTATTACTTATTTCTTTCTGTCTCTCTCCCTTTGTTTTTCACCTCTTTCTGTCTGAATGTCTCTGCATCTCTCCTCTTTTCTCCTTGTCAGTCTCTATCTTTTTTAATGCAATAAAAATAATTATGCTTAATAATTTCAATAATTATTAAATAAAATTAACGTTTTAAAACTCTTTGTTTTATCATACGTTATATAATTATATCATAATTTTAAAACGTTATATCATAACATTAAAATACGTTTTATAAAAACCTTATGACCTCACGTTTTATAAACGTATTTACAACTTCTCAAAAACACGTGTATAAAACATAATTTAAAACGTAATTAAAACAAATAAATGTGGTACTTATCTCATTTAGAAAACTAGAAAATGTTTACTGAGGGGGGGGGGGGGGTTCCCAGGCACACGCCCAAGTCAACTAGGCCACGACATGGTCAAAAGGATTACAACCTGTAAATTTTGTAAATTCCAGGTTGTCGTGAAAGGCATAAAAATTTTCCCATGAACCCATCAAGTTATTGTGAATACTCTCTATGTAAACTATATTTATTTATTTATTTGTATTTCTAATTAGTACTAATACTGTATTTATTTCTTTGTGTGTTGTAACAAAGTACTCACAGCCGAGTTCATATAGTACATTGAGAATAACTGAGGAGGGTTATTAATATAGTCTATGTTGGTTGTTCTATGTTGCAGGAGTACATAAAGATGTTGGAGTGGAGGCGGCACTACCAACCTTCCACTGTTGGTGGAAGTCGTGTTCTGTGTGACCTCTGTGTACGACTCCACGACCCACATATCTATCACCACAATACTATCCATGACTTCTACGGGTGGTACGTGACTCAGGCCAACTGTAACGCAACTGGTACAGTGCGTCACCAGTTTTAAGTGATTGTGAATACCGGAATCCACACCAGCTCACGCCTTGTTACACAGGATGTTCGATGGTGCTGTTTACGACCCTCTTTGTATCCACTGGCGGCCCTTCTGCAAGACCCTCAGTGTAACCACTGGCACTTCACTGGCTGCCCTTGAATAAGACCCTCAGTGTACCCACTGGCACTCCACTAACTGGCCTTGTAGAAGACCCACAGTGTACTCACTGGCTGGCCCTGTATAAGACCCACAGTGTACCCAATGGCACTCCACTGACTGCCCTTGTATAGGACCCACACTGAACAAACTTGCACTTCACTGGCTGGCCTTGTATAAGACCAACAGTGTACCCACTGGCACTCCATTGGTCTCGACTTTTTGATGTGTAGGTCATCATCAGCGAGGACCAACACATCAGAAAGTCAAGATCAGCACTCAACAGCCAGTTAACACAATTACATTCTACCCACTTCAAGACCCCGTACCTACCCAGAGATAGTAGATGCAAGAGCATAGGGATTTAATGTCCTATTAATACCCATTATGCCATTCATCCACTTGTTCATCTCAATCACGTCTTGTTCCACCTCACCCCAAGTGAATATAAGCTTTGGCAGAGCATGAAATTTTGTGAATGATAAAAACATTATTTTTTTTAAGAAACAACACCATCTGTTGAACGTAGGAGCAACACATGCTATACTAAATATGTTACGATTCTGTCTCAAAGTTTCCGATTGCACTGACAAATTAAATTTTTAAAAATTTCGATTTATTTTCATTTTGATTTAATTATTTTGTGTGACATTGCATTGGAATTGAGCTGTGCTATTTACTATACCGTTCATTTCGTGAGTATGTGTATAGATGCCACAACTGTGACAGGTAAAAACATGTTTTTTTTTTAAACAATGCCATCTGTTGAACATAAGAGCAACACATGCTATACTAAATATATTACAATTCCATTTCAATGTTTCTGATTTCATTGATATATTAAATTTTCACAGCTATCAATTTATTTTAATTTTGATTTAATTATTTTGTGTGACAGTGCATTGGAATATACAAATTCAATTATATAAATTAAAGTTATACAAATTGTTCAAAACAAAACATATATGGAGTTCTTTAAAACAAAAATCTTATCTAGGATTATCCCTGCTAATGTAGTTTGGTTTAGGAATGTTGATGATATTTTGTGCTTATGGCCGTGTGACCAAGACCAAACAGTTTTTCTTAATGAACCTAATTCTTTGGTACCTTCAATAAAATTCACTTGTGAGAATGAATCATAATTATAATCTCAGACTGAATCATAATGAACATTGAATCATAATGAATCATTGAATTAAACGATTGAAAACTAATTTGTGTATATTTCAAATAAACTATAAAACATTATTACTTATCAACACATGCTATTGAATAACATAATTTATTAGTATTGTGCAGCCTGTGTTACCGCCTGGCTGGACACTGATGTCTAGGCAGTATTGTGCAGCCTGTGTTTCCACCTGGCTGCACACTGATGTCTAGGCAGTATTGTGCAGCCTGTGTTTCCGCCTGGCTGGACACTGATGTCTAGGTAGTATTATTCAGCCTGGCTGGACACTGATGCCTAGGCAGTATTGTGCATCAGTGTGTATATTATCAGTGTGTATATTTTATTACTAATTTGTGTATATTTCAAATAAACTATAAAACATTATTACTTATCAACACATCCTATTGAATAACATAATTTATTAGTATTGTGCATCAGTGTTTCCGCCTGGCTGCACACTGATGTCTAGGTAGTATTGTGCAGCCTGTGTTTCCGCCTGGCTGGACACTGATGTCTAGGTAATATTCATGTGGCTGGATGCTGGCGATTGTTTGGTATTATTTATTTAACCATATCTTGGCATTCACTTAAGATATATGTTCCTTAAATGTAGTCACTACACGTCTGTCTTTCTTCTGACTTACACATTTTCATGGTTAATTAGCATTTATGCATGTTAATTACACAATTAATTGGTTGGTGTGCAGGGCTTCATACTCCCATAACAGTCTAATTACCAAAAGCCACTCATACCTCCCCAATGCTGCCCAAATCCTCCTAGCATTATGAAAGTAATGAAAAAATATGACATTTACACACTATAATGATGATATTTATTATAAAACGCGAGAAACATAGTTTTACTAAGAAATAATCTCTGGGTGGATTGTCTCAAAGATATAATCTTCGTGTTGGATCCATTAAAACGAGTTAATCTGCCTTTCTGAAAAAATATACGAGCTTTATTTGTGAATCTCGAATCTATATAAATAAAGCAATAAATCTGAGAGCGTTTAGGCTTCGGTGTTCATGAGTGAAAAAACATGTAAGTACATACAAATCCTCCAGGGCCGTGATGAGGAGTCAAACCTACGTCCGAGAGCATCCCAGACGGATGGATTTGTTCATGGATTTGCGGATTTGTTCATTTGACGCATCACGCTATTGTGATTTCTGTGTGTAATGTAAGTACATAGTAGTTACGCATTCCAGCGAATCAGTATCAACTAAATTGTTTTATATTTCTTACTTATTTAGTTATTTATTTACAAAAAAGTACAACGCATTTGTGGGATTACTTGATATTGGAATTTTTTAATTCTTGCAACGCTACTAACACGTATAGCATTACGGGGAGCGTGCATAATAACAACAACAACAACAATAATAATAATTGTTTTTACAAGAAGGAACAACGAGTGTGAGATTACATAAAATTGTTAACACAAATAGCGTTTTGGGCAGGTCCTTAATGTCCTTAATAAACAGATTTAGTTTGACTCTGGGGAAATTAAAGAGATATTTATTTATGTTGTGGTACTCATAGGTTCTATTACACCTATTAAGGAAAAGTTTCAGATCAAGGTTAGCATTTAGGACCAAGGTTTTGTACATGTAAATAGCACCTGAGAATGTGTCGAGTGTATGTTTAGCATGATAAAAGACTTAAACAGAGGGGCTGTTAAAAATGTTGACCAAACCACACACTAGAAAGTGAAGAGACGACGACGTTTCGGTCCGTACTGGACCATTATCAACTCAATTGTGATTCGTCTTGTCCTCTCCAATCCTTGGGGAAACTGGCCGTCCACTTAATGACAGACTTAAGGAACACAAAAGAAGTGTTATGTCTTCAGACACAAACAATACTCTCTTCTGTCATGTTAAGGAATCTAATCATCCTATTGATTGGTCTTTCTCCAAAATAATATTTCCTGCCTCTATTCTACACAGACGCCGTCTTGTCGAATCGGCTCTGATACAAAACATACCCAACATGAACCTGATTCCTGGCTTTGTTGCTGTTGACTCTTCCTTTTCACAGTACATACTCAAATGCTCCAAACTTTCTAACCAACGTGACCTAGCATAAGCCTCCCCCTTCCTTTTATCTTTCTTGTTTTTCTTTCCCTTGTTTTCTCTTACGATCCCTTTCTTATTCCTATTACTACACCTTACCTTCAACTCCTGTTGCCTTGCTTTTTCTTCCTCTAAGATTTCCTTCCCCTCACCTCTCTCTTGCCTATTTATTGCCATTGCTTCCTTTCTCTCATTTAAAATACAGTCAGTTGCACGCTGACTTTGTCTCCAGTAGCACAGAGCATCACCTTCACTCTCCAGACCACTCCACAAGTGATCATTTGAATTTCATCATGGAATTCCAATTGACTTATAATCGATCCAGCAATGCTGCTCAGAGTAGGAAAAGACCATCGATAATGGATACTAGTTCTGAAAGTGACGGCGAGTGGCATCACGTGAATAAGGCTAACAGGAGAAGCCACTCCATGACGACCCATCGCCCATTAATCTCTCCAGCTTCTCCAGCTCTCCCAGCGCCTCTGACTAGATCTACGCTTCCAATCTTCAAAGTGCAGCACACGGAAGGTAAGTCTTCCTACGCTACTGTAGTGGACATGGAAAAAGAGTACCCCCAGCTCCAGGTCAGAGCAAAACCTAATCTCAAAGGAGAATACATTCTGAGGCCTAAAGACGAGTCGGCCGCTACGATTCTAAAAAATTACGCAAAATGTGAGGAACTGAAACCAGAGGATAAAATAAGTAAAATCATTGTCCTCCACTATCCCTTGCATCTGGCCCTTGGCCATCTCGAAAAGCTGAACTATGTGGTGTCAGCAGAGAGATGCCAAGTACGAACCACAAAACAGGAAACTCGACAAGTCCTTCTCACAGTAAGAGGACGGATCCCGGAGAAACTTGACCTTGGAATCTGGGGCGTGTTCCAACACAGGCCTTACACCCCAGAACCCCTAAGATGCTTTAGATGTCAGAGATTTGGGCATCACAAAGATGGCTGCCAACGCCCAGTGAGGTGCGGAGTCTGCAGCCAGCCCCATGATACAAAAACATGTATTGATAAATTCAAGGCAAACTACCCTGTTCAGGCAAAATACTCAAATTGTTCCAAGGCACATCATGCCTGGAACTTGAAATGCCCTGAAAGGCTAAAAAGGCTTCAAACGAACCCCACCACGCCTACAGCGGAGCCGAAACCCCCACCAAAACGAATACCAGCTCCCATGCCCACTAAAACCGCGTGGGGTCTACCCATTCAGGAAGAGGGGGCACACGGCCCTTCGCCATCGGCCATGGTGAAGGGTGAGAAGACAGTACAGGAATGTACTGTACAGTACAGTACAGTACCGGAGAAAAAAAAAAGATGGAGGACACAAGAATCATGTTCAAAGCAGTCGGCCTCCCATTTCATCCAGCAAACACACTGGGGCCAATAGGAGTAGCAATTCCAGTGTCAAAGTTACCACCGAGAAGGGCCTAAAAGCTACTAGGCCCCAAACCTGCACAACATTAAATAGTGCTCCCACTGAACTGAACGCTCTCTGGTCAATGCTCAAAACTTTGGTCACTGAGTTGATCGAAAGTCTGCTGTATTCACATGGAATCAAGCAAACCACAGAGACTCTGAAGACAATTGAGCACAAGCTCAAAAAATTCGAAGATGTAATATCCACACCGTCAAGACAGCAGGGCAGGAGACACCCCCATAAAAAACAGATAGAGTCCAGCTCGTCGGAAAGCGACATTGATGAGTCAATTTCAGGTCCACTAAGAATCTATACACCAATTGCAACTTCCATGGCGTGCTCATCAGACTCCATGGATACCACGGAATTATCAGCAAATTCCAAGAAACTAGAGGTCTAAAGATCCTGTAATGGAATGCGCAAGGACTGCGCACTAAATTGCAACATTTGCAATGCATAGCAGCAACCAAGGGCATAGACATCCTGATACTACAGGAGAGCTTGCTTCGAGCCGGATTAGAACCTAAAATCTCAGGCTATCGAGGCTTCTTCCTTCCATGGATCAATGGGCAATCCAGGGGATGTGCAATCTATGTAAAATGTGACCTGATCTCCAAATCCATAACCAGCCCACCCAATTGTGGAGCAGGGACAGAGGTAATGGGAGTCACCATTGAGCTAAGACACGACAAACCTGAAGTGTTCAATGTGTACAGGTCTCCACAAGCCGAAATGGATCTCTGTGTTATTTGGACACGCGACAACAACAAACACAATCATTTGTGGAGATTTTAATGCCCATCATCGATTGGCACTGGGCTCGAACAGAACAAATGAAGCCGGCATACACATTACACATCTACTGGACCAGCTTCCAGAAATACAAATCCTAAACAAGAATGAACCTACCCACATCCAAGGAGGCAGATTAGACCTAACCTTCGTTTCAGCCTCCCTAAGAGATGCAGCAACATGGTCAGTTGAGCCCTCACTCACAAGCGACCACTATGGGGTCCAAATTGATCTTCAGTTAGACCTACCCACCCCACCTCCGCCTCCATCTGAAGCCTGGAACTTTGCTTTAGCAAACTGGGACCGATTTCAAAACCTCATTTCAGAGTGGCAAAGAAACTATGATCTTCCCGAAGACATTAATCAGGCAGAACAAGAATTTGTCAAAGCAATTCAAAGTGCAGCCAACCACTCAATCCCACTGAAAAAACAGTCCACCGGACACCATAAAGATCATTGGTACTATGGCGAACGTGTCAAAGAACTCAACCATAGACTCAACAGAACAAGAAAGCTATACAAAAAGCAGCCAAGTGACCGCAACAGGATCTTACTTTGTGAGGTCAAGGAACATGTACATCGAGAGACCAGACAAATAAAAGAACAAAAGTGGCTGGAATGGTGTTCACACCTGAATGAACATACCTCTCTCGGAGAGATGTGGCAGCAAATTCACCGGGCCAAAGGGAATAAAACACCTAAAGCTCCACACCCCAAGGATCCTCAACAGGAAGCCGAAGTACTGGCAACCAGGTTTGCAGAGAGAGCAGCCAGCAATCAACTTCCACCAGATGTATTAGCAGTACAGACCGGACTAGAGGAAGAAAGGTGGCACAGAATCCTTACAGCATGTGAAGAAGTGTCTGACACTAATGCCCCCTTCACAATGGATGAGCTCAATCGGGCTAAGAAAAACTCCAAGGATACATCCCCTGGAGCCGACAAAATAACCTATAAAATGATTAGAAACCTCGGCCCCAGAGGGAGACGCTGCATACCTAAGGTTAATTAATTTAGCCTGGACTTCTCAAACTAGACCTTCTGCTTGGAATAGAGCAGATATAGTGCCGATCCCAAAACCCAAAGATCCAGCTAATCCCAGGCCCATCTCTCTCCAAAGCTGTGCAGCCAAGACGGCTGACAGAATGGCACTCAACAGACTGGAGTGGAAAATGCCTAAACTGCACCACGATATGTATGCCTATAGAAGAGGGATTGGCACAGTGGAATGTATTACAACTCTGTTAGCCCACTTGAATGACAGACCAGGAATGCTGATATTCCTGGACCTCGAAAAAGCCTTTGAACTGGCTAGCGCACCAGCTATTCTCTGCTGCCTCATTGACAAAGAGGTCAGAGGCAACCTGCTCTCCTGGACAAAAAACTGTCTCAAACAGAGAAGCAAGAGTAAAACTTCATGGCACAGTCTCTGAGTACAAAAGACATGAAAATAGTACACCGCAAGGAGGTATTCTCAGCCCTCTAATCTTCAACTGTTTAATGGAAAGAATAATGAGGTTAAAACTTCCACATCACTGCAGGCTGCTAAACTACGCGGACGACTTTGTCATCGTCATAAAAGGAAAGGATGCGGCGCGCCTTGCACCCAAATGCTTAGACTGCATCAGTAAAGAGGCAAAACAGATTGGGATCAAACTCAACCCCTCAAAGTCAAAGGCCATGCCCATAAAAATAGCAAAGCCCAACATCCAACTCACAGTACAGGGTCAACCAATTGAATGGGTCGACACCTATCAGTATCTAGGAATCATCCTGGACACACACATGAATTTTAATGCTGAGGTCACTTACTTGAGAGCGCGAACTGCGGCCCGGACGACAATTCTCAGGTCGCTAACCTCCCTTTCTGGAGGAGCTAATCTGCAAGTCCTTCGCACATACTATGTACAGGCTATCTTATCTTGAGGTTATCTTGAGACGATTCCGGGGCTTTAGTGTCCCCGCGGCCCGGTCCTCGACCAGGCCTCCACCCCCAGGAAGCAGCCCGTGACAGCTGACTAACTCCCAGGTACCTATTTACTGCTAGGTAACAGGGGCATTCAGGGTGAAAGAAACTTTGCCCATTTGTTTCTGCCTCGTGCAGGAATCGAACCCGCGCCACAGAATTACGAATGCTGCGCGCTATCCACCAGGCTACGAGGCCCCAAAGGCCTCGGCAGTCAGATCAGTGATCGATTATGCCGCACCTGGACTCACAAATCTATCACACCAACAGTGGAAAAAGCTTGAAGTTGCCCAAAACAATGCTATGAGAGCCGCACTGGGAGCCCCCATGTGGACCAGGCTTGAAACTCTTAGACTGGAGACGGGTTTTCCCTCTACAAGAAAGAATATCACAAAGGACAGCTACAATTGTCAGTAAGATAATTATTTCTTCTGATCCAATCCCAGTACGGCAGGCCTTGGTGGTTGGACTAGGCCAAAACAATGGAAACTCTTGGGTTGCAAGAGCAGGAAAAGTCCTAAACAGACTACATTTAAAAAAACATGATTCTTGATAGAGTGGGTGATCATCCACACCCAAATTACACTCCTTCCGCGCCGTGGGAAGAGCCTACCTTCAAAATAGTAATAGAAAGTCTCCCAATGAAAAAGGCTGCCTATGATCCGACAATCCTAAGGCGCATAATAGAAGAGCAAATGTATAGCATAGCAGTAGCAGGAGCCACCCACATCTTCACAGACGGATCGGTGGACACAGAATATGAGAGTGCTGGCGCTGCTCTTTGCACGAACAGCGTACAGGCATATTGGAGACTGGGAGGACTAGTATCATCAACCCAAACTGAGCTGTTTGCCATACAACAGGCATTCGCATATGTGATTGCACAAAACACTCAAAATGCAATCATACTCACAGACTCAAAAGCTTCACTTCAAATACTAGGACAAAAACAGTGGAAAGATAATGTTGAAATAATTACCACCATTTTGTATCTTGGAGCAGTCGCTAAAGGCAAAAGACTCAACATAACTTTAAACTGGATCCCATCCCATATTGGAATCCCATTAAATGAAAAAGCTGATGAAATTGTTAAATTGGCAACTCGTCATCCAGTGATACATAAAACAATTCAACCCAGCCTAGAGAACATAAACATCATCACCACAAAACTCTCACATCTCAACAAAGCCTACCTGCACCAGAGAATAGCTGAAGGTTCGCCATCTGCAACATGGTATCTTCAGGCAACCAAATTAGAAAGGTTAAATATCCCAAAAGGAATCCACAGGGAAATAGCAGTCAGGTTATATAGACTACGTCTAGGTTACAGATGCAACTGGGAGATTGGTGAACCCCAGAGAGTGCATCTTCTGCCAAGCTGTCACAGAAAAGCCATTGCTTCACTATCTTCTGGAATGTGAAGCAACCAATGACCTTAGAAGAGCTTTAAGAGTTCCTGAATCATGCAGTGGCCACCCTGAAGCCCTCAACACAGCCACTCTCCTGGTCAACAAAGGTGTCCAGCAGCTGGACACCCTCATAAAGACTGTGAAGCAGTATCCTCCCCCGCGATAACAGCTTGATGGTTAAATGCAACCTCAGAATACTGAGAAAAAAAATTGTACCACTTACGGGCTATTCATGCCCGTGCCACCTCTTGGGTGGCTTAATCTTAATCAATCAATCAATTCCTCATCTATTTTTTTCATTTTGCACCAGTACCAGGATGGGAGAGACGTCTCCCGCCAACACATCACAAGGTGCAGTGTGGTCACAATGCGACCCAAACGTCTTAAGGTCAGAGCTACTCCACTTGAAGGTCATGCTATCGGAAGAAGCAATACTTTAAAGGTCCTGAAGGACGTAACTGGCCTCAAACCCGCTGACATTAGTCAGGAAGGTGAAAATATCGTGCTCTACTTTTCACGTGAAGATGAGCTAGAAAAACTCCTCACTAACGATGCCATTCTTCGCAAAGAGCACTACCTACATCCTCACTTCCCACGTCAGTTCCTGGCCGGAAGAACTGTTTTTACCAGCAGGACCAGCCGGTGGATCGCTGAGCGACCTCAACATCATATCATAAACAATATCGAGGACGAAAATCCAAACCTGTCGATATTCGACCTAGAGTTCTGCAACACCGACAAAACATCAATGAAGATTACGTTCACCACCATAGCTGCGGCCACCCAGGCTGCCACGCAAGGATTCTACTGCTTCGGCCTAAAAATACATCCCCACCAAATCAAAAAGGAACGATACCATGAGATCCAGCAGTGCTTTAAGTGCTAAGAGCTCTCCCACCCGACCAACAAGTGTCAGCACCCTGTCCAGAGGTGCAGCCTGTGCGCACTGGACCATCACTACTCCATATGCAAGGCAACAGTCCATCGCTGCTTGCTCTGTGATGGCAATCACCCCGCAATTTCCTACCGCTGCCCCCGCAGACAGGAAATCATCAAGGCCCAGGTTGAAGCCAAAAGAAACAACTCGTCTACCTCCTCGACCAGAGCCCCAAGCGTTCAACACACCACCTTAGCTCTCACTAGTCGACCAGAAGACTTTTCGGTACTACCAACATGTGGCTCCTCCCAGCAGGCGACACAGCCTTCTCATTGTGGAGCCAAGGTCCCACAGGCTCCTTCACAGCCCCCTGCATCACGTGCAGGCATTATCCCTGGTTTTCTTAAACTAGCGGAAAGGCTTGCAGGACCAGACAACCAGCGCTTTGTCAGTGAACTAAACGCATTATACATAGACAATGGCCTGGCCCCATCATAGCCACTAGTGTAAATCTCTCTGCCTCCTCTACCACTCCGGAGACTACCACCAGGACAACCAAGTGGTCAACTTCAACACCGACTCCTGAATCGCCCATGATCCGTGCAACACATACAGAGGTAATTCCTTCTCCAGCTCCCAACACTCCTACCATCACTATCTCAGCAGCTGCGCTAGCAGACGTGCTGTCTAAAAACGATAACAGCACCACCATCGCTCCTGAAATAGCTACAAACACCAATCAACGACACCTAAACACCTAAGGCTGCGAGGCGAAAGACAAAAACGTCCACTACGGAGGTTATGGACTCCTCAGACGAGGAAATCATAGTAGGAGCTCCACCGCTGCATCACAAATACGGCACTTCCTCGTGGAGGCCACGTCACCAAACTAACGACAGCACGGCTCAGCCAAAGTCGCAGGCAAAGAAAAAACGGAAAACCTAGAGGTCTACACTAACTCCACCAGCTCCATAACTGGTATAGCCAGCCCTCCAGGCTGAAAACCATCATGAAGACCCTCATCCATCGCCACATCTCTAGTATCAGCCACTGATACAGATAATGGCTCCAAAGAGCCTCCACTTACGGGCTCACCATAGCCCGTGCTACTGGAACTTATCGTTCTGAGTAGCGAATCTTAAACAACAACAACATCCTCATCATACACAGACTCAGACTTGGGTACAAGTGCTGCTGGGAGGTGATGAACCCAATAGTTAAAGAGTGTCATATCTGTGAAACAGAAGCAGAGGCGCCACTGTTGCACTACTTACTGGAATGTGAAGCTACTGAACCCCTGCGCATCAAACTCAACATTAATCCAAAGACAGCAGCTGCATTAGATGCACATTCCACCGCGACTACAATGATTAGAAAAGCTGTTGAGGAATGGGACTCATTAGTGAACATTCTGCATCTACATCCGCCACCAAGATAATGTTAATAAAACAAGATTAAAACCAGTGCACTAAAACAGAAGCGATAAATAAGCAGGGAAAAAGGAGAAGTCCCCTCCTCCATTTTAAACTTAGACCCAAATATCACAGGAAAAATGTTATCATGTATAACCAAACTCAATCAGGGGCTCACCATAGCCCGTGCTACATGGACACTTCGTCCTGAGTAGCTAAATCTTTAACAACAACAACATTCCTCATCATAATTGACTTGAGAATGGTTCAGGACGGACCGAAACGTCGTCGTCCCTTCACCTTCTAGTGTGTGGTCTGGTCAACATACTTTAACCACGTTATTGTGACTCAACGCCTGCAAAAAGCAGCCCGTCCTCATAAACGAAAGGCAAAGTCCATTCCATGCACCCACCAAACCCCGTTTATGAATGAAAAACACTTATTACATGATTCACCTGATGGCCTTTTAACACTACTAACAAGTGCTTCACTGATTATTCTTGTTCGAACCACAACGCGACAGATGCAATACAGTCAATTTTATTTAAAAGTGTGTTCAAAGAACACACACTAATATTACCCAAAGCGTTTCGGGCTTTTCTTTGGGCAAATATTTGTTTTCGGGCAAACAAATATTTCACCCAAGGAGTACAAATAATCGCCCACAGAACCTAAACCTAACCAATGACTAAATATGCACAGTTTGCTAATATATATAACGAAATTAATTTATATTAGAGAAAATCCCAATTATGAATGAACAGCATGTGAAAATTGATGAATACATCTTTGGGGTCGACCATTGGATGGAACGGACTTGGTCCGAGGACAGCTTAAACAGAGAATCTTTAAAATCTTGTAAAAAAACCATCACAGATGCAGCAAATGCAGTGATTGAAGGCTTAAAATTAGAAAGTAACGGTATTTTGAATAACGTTACTTTTTTGGCAATGGTAATGTGAAGACCCACAATCCTGGCTAACACCTTAGGCCTATAATTTTGCAGATCCCCAAGACAACTTATATACTCACAGATAATGAACCAAATAATATCTCAATGCCTCCCAACCACAGTCCCTTTGAAATCTAGCAACGATGTACTGACATCACTGCAACGGTGCAGTGATGTCATTACACCGGGCTTCACTAGAACAGGTACGTGGGGTTTAGTGGTAAATGAAGCACCTGCACGTGGGGCTGTATCGAAAGCCACATCAACATCACTATTCATTTTGTAACTCGTCCTAACCTGCTCTTCCAGTTTGTCACTTAACTATCAACATCTCGCAAGTAAGTAATTATCAAAAGAAGGCACCAAACCAGGAAGGCTATGTAGCACCATCAAATGCGCAAAATAATCAGAGGACGCTAAATATCACCAAGGATGCCAAACGAGAACAAAAACGCATAAGGCGAACGATGTCAAAAGTATCCGAGTCACCAAGAATTCTATTGAGGGACAGGTGACCGTGAGGGGCGGTCGGAAAGCAAGACACACGCTCGTCCTGGAAGTCAGGACATTCAAGAAGGACATGCACGACCGTAAGAGGGACAATGCAACTAGGACAATAAGGAGCAGGGCGGCGCTCCATCAAGTGACCATGGGTTAAGCGAGTATGGCCAATACGCAACCTCGCCAGAGCTGTTTCCCACCGCGGGTTACGGTGGAAGGAGGACGGCCACGAGGAAACACAACATTTAAGAGTACGTAGCTTGTTACCAGTAACAGACAACCAAGAACCCTACCAACGGGTAAGGACAGAGGAATGGATAACCAGGTAAAAGTCGGAAAACGGAATGCCTTTACAAGAGATGGGACAAGAGCGGACAGCTTCCTTGGCGGCAGCATCTGCACGCTCATTTAAAGACACACCAATATGGCTGGGAACCCAACAAAACTCAACTGACTTAAATTTACTGTGAACAAGAAACAGCCAATGCTGGATCTCGACAACTACTGGATGAACCGGATTAAAGGACCCGAGATCCATGAGGGCATTACGAGAGTCAACAACTACAAAGGAAGACTGACAACGAGAAAGCAGGAGACGAAGAGCCTAGAGAATAACATAAAGTTCCGCTGTAAAGATGCTAGTCTCCGGAGGTAAGCGACACGTATAAGTGCGATCAGGAAAAACAACAGAGAAGCCAACACCGTCCACCGACTTTGACCCATCGGTGAAGACAGAAACGGAGCGGGAGTGAGAAGAAGTGCTCAAGGAAAAGGCGTTTTAGAACCGTAGGAGGGGTAAAAGCTTTAGTGATACGGGTCAAGGAAGTACAAAACCGCGGAAGAGGGACTCTCCATGGGGGCAAAGAAGGAACAACACGAGGAGAAACATTAGAAATACGAACGGAACGAGAATCCTGTAGGCGAGATAACCGGACAGAAAGAGGGAGGTGGTGAAGAGGAACAGGAACCGCAGGAGGGTAAAAGATAAAGCACGACAGAGGCGAGAAGAAGGATGTTGTAAGGACCGCGCAAGATAGCGAAGACAGTAGCGATCACGGCGGTCCTGGAGAGACAGGAAGCCAGTGTCAACATACAAGCAAAGGACGGGAGTCGAACGAAAGGCACCAGAACTGAGGCGCAACCCAGTATGGTGCAAAGCATCAAGACGGCGAAGAGTAGGAGGAGAAGCAGACGAGTAAGCAGGGCAACCATAATCGAGCTTAGACAGGACTAGAGAGGAATGTAAAGCAAGGAGAGTGCGCCTATCTGCCCCCCAAGAAGTATGGGACAAGACCCAAGGAGGGTAAGGGCCTTAGAGCACTCAACACGGAGGTAAGAGATATGGGGAGACCAAGACAAACGAGAGTCAAGGAATAACCCCAAAAGCTTCGCGGAATCTTTGTATTCAATGGGATGACCATAAAGTGACAAAGAGGGACGAAGAACAACCCATTTCCGCGTAAAAGTCATGGCACAAGTCTTAGAAGTAGAGAACTTGAAGCCATGATCAGTGGCCCAAGACGACACAGCATCAATTGCAAGTTGAAGCCGGCGCTGAAGGAGAGGCGAATCATCACCCTGACAGCAAAGGGTAAGATCATCGACATAGAGAGCGGAGAAGACACCAGAAGTAAGAGAGGAAAGAAGACCATTGAGGGCAACCAGAAAATGAGTAGTGCTCAGAACACTACCCTGGGGCACACCTTCGTACTGCTGAAAAGAGGCAGAGAGAGCGGTACCAAGGTGCACCCGAAAGGAACGACGGGAGAGGAAGCTGCAGAGAAAGAGAGAGATGACCACGAAGGCCAAAAGAATGAAGTTGAGATAGAATATGATATCGCCAAGTGGTGTCGTAAGCCTTTTCCAGGTCAAAAAGGACGGCAACAACGGAGGTCTTCGCAGCAAAAGCAGTACGAATATAGACCTCCAAGTTCACCAGGACATCTGTCGTGCTGCGGCACTAGCGGAAACCAAATTGAGAAGGAGAGAGGTGATGGTGTTCCAGGAACCACATGTCAGGAGACATATTTTCCCTGCTCTCTCGTGCACTGAATTGAGTACGAAATTGCATAGTGCACCAGTGATGTGCACCGTGATTCAACTTTCTGTATATAACTTTTCCACAGTCATGTTGGGTGTCGATGGACAGCCCATGACATTTGCTAGCCATTGATGTCATTCTGATCGCTGTATCAGGTCTGTGAAGGAAATTACAGGAGGGAGTTGATTTCAGGGAATTTTTGTACCAGTCAAGTGTAGAGAGGGAGGTATGGGGGGTTAACGGCCGTACACCACCCCCCTATCACGTGTCCACCTCGTGTGTGAGTGGGGGTAGCGTCAGGGGGCAGGTGCGCGATTGGTTGAGGGTCTGGGGCCTCAGAAATGCTGAACCGTGATTGGCCAAGACGCTGAGGGGTACTGCATGGCACCTCCAGGCATAGTATTGGCGGGAAACGACATTCTTACCTTGGACGTTGCACCCTGACGACGTGTTTCCCGTGCTAGGCCAAGCATCGGGAAATACCGTCTGCAACGTTACTAAAAAGTCACGCCAACATCTTGCTATCTTTTCCGTGTGCCGTGCGTAAGAATCCGGTAATCGGGAAAGGGGCTTGTATCGAGCCGTGTGAACTTGTCATCTAGCCGCGTAATTGTGGGACGCCATCTTAGAGGAGCTGGACTGAGCGAGGCGTTAATTATCGGGCTACAAAAACGACATCCGCAGTCGATCGTATCTGTGCTTGAAGATACTGCTGTGAGACGTGCTAGAAAGGGTTTCAGTGTTATGAGAGAAACCTTAAATGTTATAATTCTGAGGAACAGTGAAGGACTCCATCTCGTGTACCGTCGTAACACCGTGTACCGTCGTATCCTGGGGTACTGTGTCAAGTGGAAGGGCGTGGTACCGCATCCCTGCTGTTGTGCGCAACCCTGGCTTGCCTAAGCCGGTGTATCTGCGCCATCCTGGTTTCTGTGTGTGTGTAGAGCTAACACCCCGTGATCTAGGACCCTGTGCTCCACCTGACCACGTGTAGGAAGTGAGGACGCCTACGTCATCATCCAGCAGCAGCAGTGGGAGTGTGATTGACGTGTATGTGTGAATGAAAGAGGGGCCCCACATCATTAATGTAAGTACACCGTTTCCGTTTGGGTAATAAAACTCTGAAGCTGGGTTCGCCCCCAGTGTCCGTCTGTCCTCTGTCCCTGGGACCACCTGGGGAGGTGAATGGGAATTGGAGACGTGTGAGTCTACCCTGTTTGTCATCAAGTTGAGGATTGGGCCCAACTGTGATTTTTGATGTGTGTGAAGACACCTAGTGACACATTCAGAGGTAAAGTGAGTTATTTACTTTATGTTTTTTTTCTATGTGTCGTGTATGTATCCGCTGTAATTTGATTCCCTTTTTCAGCAGTGAAAAGTGGTAACAGGGAGATTTCCCTTGGTTATATATTTTACTGTTGTGTTGAGGTAAAGGGTGGATTATTGGTGGATCATTTACTGGGGGGAAGTCATTTACAAGTTTTGCCGTGAATGGCAAGGATGTACTGTGTTCTACTGTGATGTACTGTGATGTACTGTGTTGTACCGTGTGTAAACCGTAGACAGGTTTGACCTTGGTGGAAGGCGTTGTGTACTGTGAAGGATTCCGTGAGAATTAAAGTCAGTTAACGTCACCGGGGGTCACGATTTACTTAACGAGGTCACTTGTTCGTTGAACATTGTTGTGATAACGTAGGGACGTGTAAAGGCAACAGTCACAGTGAAGTTCACGCAGTGGAGGAATTGTCAAGTGAAGACTAACGTAGTGTTAACAATTTAACGAGCTGTCGTTAATTGAGTAATTAACGTAAGGGGTTGACGGTCTGCCTTGATCGGAGTCAATTGCGCTGTAATTAAGCTGTTGTAATTCGTTGGACTGATCAGCTCTGTCGGCGGACAGGGTGATTAAGCACTCGTAGCTAATTAAAGATAATTAGTAACCGCCACTTAGTGAATTCACCAGGTGTTGATGATGTTGTTTACACGGAGTATTGGAACATTGTGTGTGGTACAGTAGTCTACCCTCATTAAGGTAATCTTGTCGTAAGACCGGAAGAGAACTGTCAGTTGAGAGACAGTATGCTTTATCAATACTCGTCTGAATTAATAGGCTGTTGTATTCAGTAATTAATTGGGAATTACTCACCGAATGCTTGACTTTCAAGTTGATGTAATTAATTGATTTACGAGTTATTGATGCCATTTAAGTGTCGTTGAGACACGTGCGTGTTAACGTAATTGTTTAAATTCAATTAGAGTAACTTTTGTTTGTCCTGAGAGACAAGTGTTAACGTAAGATTTTTTTATAAGGGGTTATCATTCTTGGATTAACCGCCTTGTTACTTGGTATCTCGTTGTGGGCAGCGAGCGCCAGTCAAGTCCTTTGTGATTATAGTATTGGTCACCGTGAAGCTGTGACAATATTGATTGCAAGCTTGCGTCACCAGTGGGCACCACTTTGTTCAGTTAGTGTCATTGTTCAGTCAGCGACGACGGGATAAGGAGACCGTGGGTCCATCAGGCTGTTGATTAGCTGTACTTTAATGTGCCACTGGAGTGACAGTAAAGTAACGTAAATTCACTGTGCAGTAGTTTTAGTTCTTGTTTTGTGAATAAATTGTTTTGTTATAGAAACGGTAGTTTACGTCAAACCTTCCAATATTGCTGCCCCACATTTCACGTTCTGCAACGCTTTGCCTGCTTATGTTCATATCAAGTCTGTATCTAAAGCTCGAGTCCATTGCACAGCACCACACTTCTATAAATAAGAGGTGAGAATCCGTCGGCTACCCTTTATTAGTTGTCAAACTAGGAGGAGCCAGCGACCTAAGTGACAGGTGTTACCCGAGTGGTTTCGCCTGGCGGTTTGCTCCCGCGGTCCTATGATCTTAGGCTTTACGATTAAATATCTGCCACTGGCAGCTCTTGCTGTTTAAGGTCTGCCTCTCTTGCGAGGTAGTTGCGAATTAACGTAACATCAATAAGACTTAATTCTTTGATAACCTGTCAAGAAAATAAATCTCACGCCACATCAGACGAACGTTAACCATACGTTCAAAGAGTTTGCAGACAACTTGTGAGAGCAATAGGGCGAAAGTCCTTAGGGGAAGTACCCAGAGACCCCGGTTTGCGAACAGGGAGGACAACGGCATCGAGCCAGTCCTCAGGGACTGACGACGACTCCCAGATCCGATTAAACAGACTCGGTAAATACTGAGACGTGCACGGAGGGAGATGGCGAAGCATCTCGTAATGAATACCATCGGAGCCCGCCGCCGTAGAACCGCAGAGGGCCAGGGCAGAACGAAGTTCAGAGAGAGAGAAGGGATCATTATAGGGAAGCTGAAGATGAGTGCAGAAACCTAAAGGACGAGACTCATGGACAGGTTTACGAAGAAGAAAAGATTGGGGAAGATGAACACCAGAGCTAACAGAAGAAAAGTGGGAACCCAGTACGGAAGCGACCTGCAACGGGTCCGCCACAAGAGTATCATGGAGGTGAAGGACCGGTGAAACATCGGGAACGAACTTATCCGCTATCTTGCGGATACGCTTCCAGATCTGGGCCAGAGGAGTTTCGGACGTAATTGTCGAGACATAACATGCCCAACATTCACGTTTAGCCGTACAGATGGCCCTACGGGCCACAGCACTCGCTTTCCGAAAGAAAAAAGAATCGGTCGTCTGCCTACGGCGGTGCCTCTTCCAGGCTGCACGTTTACAGCGGACAGCCCGAGCACAGTCCGCATTCCACCAGGGAACGCACTTCCGTGGACCCCGAGAGGAAGAGCGAGGGATAGAGCGGAGGGCAGCGTTGAAGACAGTGTCATGAAAAAGGAGGCGAGCGCGAGAGAGGGGCAGAAGGGAGAGGTCAGAGAGTAGCACTGAGGGTAAATAAGGTCCACTCCGCCTTAGCAAACTGCCACCTAGGGAAAGAGAGGGAAGGGCGAAAAGAGAAAGGAAACAAGGATGGGAAATGATCACTTCCATGGAGGCCATCAAGAACCTGCCACGTGAAATCTAAGTAAAGAGAAGAAGAGCAGAGAGAAAGATCAAGACAAGAAAGGGTGCGAGTCCGAGAGTCCAAATGAGTGGGCTCACCAGAATTCAGAAGAGACAGGGAAGAAGGGAGGAGAAACGGCTCAAGAAGGCGACCCCGGGTATTCGTCAGAACGTCACCCCAAAGAGAATGATGACAATTGAAGTCACCCAGCAGGAGCACAGGCTCCGGCAAGGAGCCAAGGAGGTGTTTCAAATCAGGAAGAGAGAGCGGGACACTCGGGGGGAGATAAATGGAACAAACCGTGTACCATTTCCCCACAAAGGTACGAGCAGCAGAACAATGGAGAGGCGAAGGAAAAAGTAAAGGAACAAAGGGAACATCAGCACGAATCAAGAGAGCAGAAGATTTAGAAGCCCCAGCAACGGCTGGGGGGGGGGGGGGGAGAAAGGAATAGCCACGAAAACGACCAGGACGAGGACCAAGCATCGGCTCCTGGAGACAGACACAAAGGGGCGAAACCGCGAAATCAGAAGTTTGAGTTCGAGGAAATTGGCGTAATAACCTCGAACGTTCCATTGAAGAATAGACATCGATGAGAAGAGAAAGAACAACAACAGAGAACAAGGAAGAAACAAAGGCAAAAGAGCAACAGAGCACGTTGAAGAATATCAGGGTCGGGATCAGGGTCAGCAAAGTCAGGGTTAGGGGGCATGGGTAAACTGAGCAAAGACGGAGGGAAGGAAACGGGAGAACAGATCAGAGGTGGGCGGGCGGGGTCCAGAGGAGGAGGAGGAAGAGGAGGAGACAACGGAGAGGAGCAGTTAAGGACAGCAGCAGGAAGAGGGGGGGTAGAAAGAGGGGAGCGAACCTCAGCAAGGGCAGCAACCGAGAGGGAAGCAGGGGCTAAAGAATCCTCCATAGCAGGAACAGGGGGCGCAACCACCGAAATGGGAGGGGAAGGAGCGAGAGAGGCAGAAGGAGGGGCCGAAGAAGAAAGCAAGACCTCCTTACCCGCCGGGGAGGAGGGAGAGGAGCCAGGCTTATGCTTCTGACTTAATGAGACAATTGTCCCAGCAACCACGTACTGGGCAACGGATTCTAGCGTCTCAGCAGGAGAAGCCGAACGAGAGCACACATGACGGCCGTTTGGAGAGCGATGGACATCAGCCCGCACCGACAGGCAGCGGGGAGAGTCAAGAGACGGAGGGGAAGGATGGGAAGGAGGAACGGAGGGAGACGAGGAAGAAGACACAGGAGACACGACAGACCGGGTAGAAAGAAGGGGAACCCCAGACAGAGGACCAGGAGGTGGATCCTTCGGGAGAGAACCCAAAGGAACAGAGGAGGGGGCAGTGGGCGTATCAGGCTCCAAGGCCCGAAAACGGTTGTGAGTCTGAGGAAGGCGGGAAGGACGAGGAGAGGAAGAGCGCAACACGCGAGCATAAGAGAGATTAGCACAAGGCGGGAGCCGGCGAACCTGGCGTCTCGCCTCAGTAAAAGATAAACGCTCCCGGTGCTTCAAGTTGAGGACGGCTGCCTCAAGCTTGTAATGGACACACGCACTGGAGAAGGTAGGATGGGCCTCACCGCAGTTGAGGCAACGAGCCTGGGGAGAAGTGCACTCCGACTTAAAGTGACCGTCGCCACAACACACAGGACAGAGAGAGACAGTCCCAGAGCAGCGGAGGGCACCATGCCCAAACCTCCAGCACTTGTTACAGAGCCGAGGAGAAGGAATGTACTCCTGGACAAAGCACCTGGCACCAGCAAGAATAACAGAGGGTGGAAGGGTCCTACCATCAAAGGTAATCTTCACAACCCGGAGGGGTTGACGGCGACTACCAAGAGGGGGACGAGTAAACGTGTCCACCTGGAGAATAGAATGGCCCTGGGCAGCAAGAATATGTCGAATATCGTCGTGGCAGTCACGCAGGTCCCGAACACCGGTCGCAACATGGGGTGGGAGCAGAATAGTGCCAACACTAGCATTCAACTGAGCGTTCTTCGAGACCCAAACAGGGGTCTCGCCAAGGCAGGATAAGGCAGCCAAGCGGGAAGCAGCATCCTGAGAAGGAGCAGCAACGACACGTGTACCGAGACGAGTGGGGTTGAAAGTAATAGAGGCATCCACGTAATCAACGAGATGTCGATGGAGGGAGAAATCGTCAGGAGGCGCAGAATCAAGAGGGAGGAGATCAAAATATGTGGCCCACGAAGCGGGACCAAACAAGGCTTGATAGGTGGCAGAACAGGAAGGAATCGAGCGAGGGTGGCCGTGACGAGGACGGCGGTGAGAATCCCCAGAGAGAGAGGGGTTAAAAGGCGCAGTAGTTACAACTAGAGAAGGAGCCGCGCCAGGGGACGAGGTAGTCACCACTGGGGGCTTGGGGCTCGACCCAACCACAGAGGAGGGAGGGGAGCCAGGGGAAGGAGTCGAGAGGCCAAAGGAGGAGCAAGATCGGGGCCCAATGCAGCGGAGGCTACAGAGCCCGGTCTTCCAACACGGACTGACTCGGGGGCTTGGTCGCCCACCCCACGAGCCTGAGAAGGTAAAGCAGAAACAGCCGAAACAGGGGTCATCATCATTACGAAAAAGAAAATTCATTCACGAATGTGCCCCCACACCCACCATGTAGCCACAATTAGAGGCAGGACACCCAACAAGAAGCTACCGTCGATCTTACCGGAGCCTCCTAGGGGTGCGTCGTGAGTATACGCCCCACAAACGCCACCTTAAGAAACCGACAGTCCGTCGAGATCGGGTTCAGTGACGAAAGGGGGATTGACAATAAAAGGTTCCCCTCCCTCTCGACGTCGGGTACTACAGTTCTACGGGTGCAAGAGTATGCCTCCTCAAGCACCCGGGCGTCAAAATAGAAGAAGTCCAAGGGAAGAACCAGAACAAGCAAATGGTCGGCAGGAAACGGCAAGCAGATAGGAGAAGAGGGGGGAGAAAAACGAAACAGAAGGAAAAGGTGCCCAGCAGAATTGGAGAGGACGGCAGCAGGAGCACAAGGCTAGAAAAGGACAGAGGACTGTCCCAAGGAGCATCACACTCCGGCAGCCGCCCACTAAGCCCCCACACGGCAACAACAAGCTGAGCGGGGAGGGGGCAACATCTCGCAATAATTTACACAACGAAAATATTAGCGGGCTGATCCCAAACCGGCACACAGAAATAAAACCACAAGAGACCAGAGGGCATGGCAGACTGCACAGAATACCCCAGTTGAGAAGCAGAGGTGCAATAGGTACTCGGACAACTCTCAACATCAGAGGCCCGAGGCCACTTACACCTGCTTCCACCACGCATAAGGGGCATAACTAGCCGACCCCTCACAATGTTCAAGAGAACTTGATAAGCACCTCCAAAGGATACCTGATCAACCAGTTGTGATCCGAGGCGAAGAGTTTTTCCTGGCCCGGGTCTCTGCACTGCTTCAGCTGCTGTATCCAATGACGTCACTCCCTCACCAGTTCTCCGGTGTTGGGTGCACCCTTCAAACTACAACAATTTCCGTTAGCCTTAGTGGGTATTCATTGGCTTCACAGTTGAGCTCTCTACTACTGGGCTTCCTCGTAGGTGTCACAGGTCGCGTTCCCGGGGACCTTCCCGAACCCACTTTTAGAGGTAGGCTGTTGCAAATGCTCGTCTCACTACTAGCCAACTCCCCCCTTCCCTCCCCCCCCCCTCTCCCACCCCCATGTAATTGTGGGAAAGTGGCTACACGTACACTAATAAACTACACTAGCGCCTAGAGCTACACAACCAGTCTACTTGTTGGCCAATATTTAATCCTGTCTGCCGACCAATAGTTTCTGGGCTCGACAGAACTTACATTAATGAATGCCCTCCCGCATCAGTGAGTAAAGTTTCCTGTCACTGCACTTTACAAGTTCCATTATACATTTAACTTTTAACTCTTTTTACATCTAACTCTTGAATGGTCATTTCCCACTGGCACTTCCTGCGCAAATGTCACTAGTCACCATCTTACCGACTCCCTCACTTCGTCGGGACTGCCTTGACCCTACACTGTCCTCATTTACTCTTGGGGCTGAAGACCTTGGTCACTTCATTAGGGTTTGAGGCAACGCTCACTAGGCCCTCCATTAGTCTTACCTGCTTACAGCCTCTCATCATATATACCTCTTCAAAAGGTCATCGGCTACTCAAGTAATGCAGAGGTCTATTGTTTCCTCTTTGAAGCCTAACTGCAAACTTGCTGATAAAGCTGTCATCTGTTATGTCGACGACATTTGTTTTATTTCAAGTATCCAAACTAGACTGCAATCTTTACTTGAATCACTCGTTGCTAAAATCAGTGAATTCGGTCTAACTTTATCCGTTGCTCTTTCTCCCAGAAAACAACCAGTGCGTCTCAAACTTTCAAAGTTAACCAAACCATACAAACATGTGGGCAGCACAAATACCTTTGAGTATCAGTGACATTGTTAACGACCTACATCGTACGTTAAAATCCAAATCACTTACTATACTACTAAGAATATTGGAATGCATGTTATATATGCCTGACTATTCAACATGTTTGTTAGATACATACTTGATTATCATGCCTTGCATTTAGCTTCCCCGCCTCTGTTTTGAACAAACTAGAAGTAATAAAGAATGAAGCCATGAGGGTAATTCTTGGTGCCCCAAGAAGTAAGTAAGTAAGTAATTATCAAAAGAAGGCACCAAACCGGGAAGGCTATGTAGCACCATCAAGTACGCAAAATAATCAGAGGGCGCTAAATATCACCAAGGATGCCAATACGAGAACAAAAACGCATAAGGCGAACGATATCAAAAGTATCCGAGTCACCAAGAATTCTATCGAGGGACAGGTGACCGCGAGGGGCGGTCGGAAAGCAAGACACACGCTCGTCCTGGAAGTCAGGACATTCAAGAAGGACATGCACGACCGTAAGAGGGACGATGGAACTAGGACAATAAGGAGCAGGGCGGCGCTCCATCAAGTGACCATGGGTTAAGCGAGTATGGCCAATACGCAACCTCGCCAGAGCTGTTTCCCACCGCCGGTTACGGTGGAAGGAGGACGGCCACGAGGAAACACAACATTTAAGAGTACGTAGCTTGTTACCAGTAACAGACAACCAAGAAGCCTGCCAACGGGTAAGGACTGAGGAATGGATAACCGGGTAAAAGTCGGAATACGGAATGCCTTTGCGAGAGATGGGACAAGAGCGGACAGCTTCCTTGGCAGCAGCATCCGCACGCTCATTTAAAGACACACCAATATGGCTGGGAACCCAACAAAACTCTACCGACTTAAATTTACTGTGAACGAGAAACAGCCAATGCTGGATCTCGACAACTACCGGATGAACCGGATTAAAGGACCCGAGAGCCATGAGGGCACTACGAGAGTCAACAACAACCACAAAGGAAGACTGACAACGAGAAAGCAGGAGACGAAGAGCATAGAGAATAGCATAAAGTTCCGCTGTAAAGATGCTAGTCTCCGGAGGCAAGCGACACATATAAGTGCGATCAGGAAAAACAACAGAGTAGCCAACACCGTCCGCTGACTTAGACCCATCGGTGAAGACAGAAACGGAGCGGGAGTGAGAAGAAAAGTGCTCGAGGAAAAGGCGTTTGAGAACCGTAGGAGGGGTAAAAGCTTTAGTGATACGGGTCAAGGATGTACAAAACCGCGGAAGAGGGACCCTCCACGGGGGCAAAGAAGGAACAACACGAGGAGAAACATCAGAAATACGAACGGAAAGAGAATCCTGTAGGCGAGATAACCGGACAGAAAGAGGGAGGTGGTGAAGAGGAACAGGAACCGCAGGAGGGGTAAAAGTTAAAGCACGACAGAGGCGAGAGGAAGGATGTTGTAAGGACCGCGCAAGATAGCGAAGACAGTAGCGATCACGGCGGTCCTGGAGAGACAGGAAGCCAGTGACAACATACAAGCTAAGGATGGGAGTCGAACGAAAGGCACCAGAACTGAGACGCAACCCAGTATGGTGCAAAGCATCAAGACGGCGAAGAGTAGAAGGAGAAGCAGACGAGTAAGCAGGGCAACCATAATCGAGCTTAGACAGGACGAGAGAGGAATGTAAAGCAAGGAGAGTGCGCCTATCTGCCCCCCAAGAAGTATGGGACAAGACCCGAAGGAGGGTAAGGGCCTTAGAGCACTCAACACGGAGGTAAGAGATATGGGGAGACCAAGACAAACGAGTGTCAAGAAATAACCCCAAAAGCTTCGCGGAATCTTTGTATTAAAGGGGATGACCATAAAGTGACAAAGAGGGACGAAGAACAACCCGTTTCCGCGTAAAAGTCATGGCACAAGTCTTAGAAGTAGAGAACTTGAAGCCATGACCTGTGGCCCAAGACGACACGGCATCAATGGCAAGTTGAAGCCGGCGTTGAAGGAGAGGCGAATCATCACCCTGACAACAAAGGGTAAGATCATCGACATAGAGAGCGGAGAAGACACCAGAAGGAAGAGAGGAAAGAAGACCATTGAGGGCAACCAGAAAAAAGAGTAGTGCTCAGAACACTACCCTGGGGCACACCTTCGTATTGTTGAAAAGAGGGAGAGAGAGCGGTACCAAGGCGCACCCGAAAGGAACGACGAGAGAGGAAGCTGCGGAGAAAGAGAGGGAGATGACCACGAAGGCCAAAAGAATGAAGTTGAGATAGGATATGATAACGCCAAGTGGTGTCATAAGCCTTTTCTAGATCAAAAAGGACGGCAACAACGGAGGTCTTCGCAGCAAAAGCAGTACGAATATAGACCTCCAAGTTCACCAGGACATCTGTCGTGCTGCGGCACTTGCGGAAACCAAATTGAGAAGGGGAGAGGAGGTGATGGTGTTCCAGGAACCACATCAGACGAACGTTAACCATACGTTCAAAGAGTTTGCAGACACAACTTGTGAGAGCAATAGGGCGAAAGTCCTTAGGGGAAGTACCCAGAGACCCCGGTTTGCGAACAGGGAGGACAACGGCATCGAGCCAGTCCTCAGGGACTGACGACGACTCCCAGATCCGATTATACAGACTCAGTAAATACTGAGACGTGCTCGGAGGGAGATGGCGAAGCATCTCATAATGAATACCATCGGAGCCCGCCGCCGTAGAACCGCAGAGGGCCAGGGCAGAACGAAGTTCAGAGAGAGAGAAGGGATCATTATAGGGAAGCTGAAGATGAGTGCAGAAATCTAAAGGACGAGACTCAAGGACAGGTTTACGAAGAAGGAAAGATTGGGGAAGATGAAGACCAGAGCTAACAGAAGAAAAGTGGGAACCCAGTTCGGAAGCGACCTGCAACGGGTCCGCCACAAGAGTATCATGGAGGTGAAGGACCGGAGAAACATCGGGAACGTACTTACCCGCTATCTTGCGGATACGCTTCCAGATCTGGGCCAGAGGGGTTTCGGACGTAATTGTTGAGACATAAGATGCCCAACATTCACGTTTAGCCGTACGGATGGCCCTACGGGCCACCGCACTCGCTTTCCGAAAGAAAAGAAAAGAATCGGTCGTCTGCCTACGGCGGTGCCTCTTCCAGGCTGCACGCTTACAGCGGACAGCCCGAGCACAGTCCGCATTCCACCAGGGAACGCACTTCCGTGGACCCCGAGAGGAAGAGCGAGGAATAGAGCGGAGGGCAGCGTTGAAGACAGTGTCATGAAAAAGGAGGAGAGCGCGAGAGAGGGGCAGAAGGGAGAGGTCAGAGCGAGTAGCACTGAGGGAAAATAGGGTCCAGTCCGCCTTAGCAAACTGCCACCTAGGGAAAGAGAGGGAAGGGCGAAAAGAGAAAAAGGAAACAAGGATGGGGAAATGATCACTTCCATGGAGGTCATCAAGAACCTGCCACGTGAAATCTAAGTAAAGAGAAGAAGAGCAGAGAGAAAGATCAAGACAAGAAAGGGTGCGAGTTCGAGAGTCCAAATGAGTGGGCTCACCAGAATTCAGAAGAGACAGGGAAGAAGAGAGGAGAAACGGCTCAAGGAGGCGACCCCGGGTATTCGTCAGAACGTCACCCCAAAGAGAATGACGACAATTGAAGTCACCCAGCAGGAGCACAGGCTCCGGCAAGGAGTCTAGGAGGTGTTTCAAATCAGGAAGAGAGAGCGGGACACTCGGGGGGAGAAAAATGGAACAAACTGTGTACCATTTCCCCACAAAGATACGAGCAGCAGAACAATGGAGAGGCGAAGGAAAAAGTAAAGGAACAAAGGGAACATCAGCCCGAATCAAGAGAGCAGAAGAATTAGAAGCCCCAGCAATGGCTGGGGGGGGGAGAGAAAGGAATAGCCACGAAAACGAACAGGACGAGCACCAAGCATTGGCTCCTGGAGACAGACACAAAGGGGCGAAAACCGCGAAATCAGAAGTTGGAGTTCGAGGAAATTGCCGTAATAACCTCGAACGTTCCATTGAAGAATGGACAACGACGAGAAGAGAAAGGACAAAAACAGAGAACAAGGAAGAAACAAAGGCGAAAGAGCAACAGAGCACGTTAAAGAATATCAGGGTCGGGATCAGGGTCAGCAAAGTCAGGGTTAGGGGGCATGGGTAAACTGAGCAAAGACGGAGGGAAGGAAACGGGAGAACAGATCAGAGGTGGGCGGGCAGGGTCCGGAGGAGGAGGAAGAGGAGGAGACAACGGAGAGGAGCAGTCAAGGACAGCAGCAGGAAGAGGGGGAGTAGAAAGAGGGGAGCGCACCCCAGCAAGAGCAGCAACCGAAAGGGAAGCAGGGGCCAAAGAAACCTCCATAGCAGGAACAGGGGGCGCAAGCACTGAAACGGGAGGGGAAGGAGCAACAGAGCCAGGAGGAGGAGCTGAGGAAGAAAGCGAAGCCTTCTTACCCGCCGGGGAAGAGGAAGGAGAGGAGCCAGGCTTACGCTTCTGACTTAAAGAGACCGGTGTCCCAGCAACTACGTACCGGGCAACGGATTCCAGTGTCTCAACAGGAGAAGCCGAACGAGAGCACACACGACGGCCGTTAGGAGAGCGATGGACATCCGCCCGCACCGACAGGCGGTGGGGAGAGCCGATAGATGGAGGAAGAGGATGGGAAGGAGGATCGGAGGGGGACGAGGAAGAAGACACAGAAGACACGACAGACCGGGTAGAAGGAAGGGGAACCCCAGACAGAGGACCAGGAGGAGGATCCTTCGGGAGAGAACCGAAAGGGACAGAGGAGGGGGCAGTGGGCGCATCAGGGTCCAAGGCCCGGAAACGGTTGTGAGTCTGAGGAAGGCGGGAAGGACGAGGAGAGGAAGAGCGCAACACGCGAGCATAAGAGATATTAGCATAAGGCGGGAGCCGGCGAACCTGGCGCCTCGCCTCAGAAAAAGATAAACGCTCCCGGTGCTTCAAGTTGAGGACAGCTGCCTCAAGCTTGTAATGGACACACGCACGGGAGAAGGTAGGATGGGCCTCACCGCAGTTGAGGCAACGAGCCTGGGGAGAAGCGCACTCCGACTTAGAGTGACCTTCGCCACCACACAAAGGACAGAGAGAGACAGTCCCGGAGCAGCGGAGGGCACCATGCCCAAACCTCCAGCACTTGTTGCAGAGCCGAGGAGAAGGAATGTACTCCTGGACAGAGCACCTGGCACCAGCAAGATTGACAGAGGGTGGAAGGGTCCTACCATCAAAGGTAATCTTCACAACCCGGAGGGGTTGACGGCGACTACCACGAGGGGGACGAGTAAACGTGTCCACCTGGAGAATAGAATGGCCCTGGGCAGTGAGGATATGGCGAATATCGTCGTGGCAGTCGCGCAGGTCCCGAACACCGGTCGCAACATGGGGCGGGAGCAAAATAGTGCCAACACTGGCATTCAACTGAGCGTTCTTCGAGACCCGAACGGGGGTCTCGCCAAGGCAGGATAAGGCAGCCAAGCGGGAAGCAGCATCCTGAGAAGGAGCAGCAACGACACGTGTACCGAGACGAGTGGGGTTGAAAGTAATGGAGGCATCCACGGAATCAATGAGATGTCGATGGAGGGAGAAATCGTCAGGAGGCGCAGAATCAAGAGGGAGGAGATCAAAATATTTGCCCCACGAAGCGGGACCAAACAAGGCTTGATAGGTAGCAGAACTGGAAGGAATCGAGCGAGGGCGGCCGTGACGAGGACGGCGGTGAGAACCCCCAGAGAGAGAGGGGTTAAAAGGTGCAGTAGTTACAACCAGAGAAGGAGCCGCGCCAGGGGACGAGGTAGTCACCACTGGGGGCTTGGGGCTCGACCCAACCACAGAGGAGGGAGGGGAGCCAGAGGAAGGAGTCAGAGAGGCCAAAGGAGGAGCAAGGTCGGGGCCCAATGCAGCGGAGGCTACAGAGCCCGGTCTTCCAATACGGACCGACTCGGGGGCTTGGTCGCCCACCCCACGAGCCTGAGAAGGTAAACCAGAAAAAGCCGAAGCAGGGGTAATCATCTTGACGAAAGAAGAATTCACTCACGAATGTGCCCCCACACCCACCATGGAGCCACAATTAGAGGCAGGACACCCAACAAGAAGCTATCGCCGATCTTGTCGGGGCCTCCTAGGGGTGCGTCGTGAGTATACGCCCCACAAACGCCACCTTAAGAAACCGACAGTCCGTCGAGATCGGGTTCAGTGACGAAGTGGGGATTGACAATAAAAGGTTCCCCTCGCTCTCGACGTCGGGTACTGCAGTTCTACGGGTGCAAGAGTATGCCTCCTCAAGCACCCGGGCGTCAAAATAGAAGAAGTCCAAGGGAAGAACCAGAACGAGCAAAAGGTCGGCAGGAAACGGCAAGCAGATAGGAGAAGAGGGGGGAGAAAAACGAAACAGAAGGAAAAGGAAAAGATGCCCAGCAGAATTGGAGAGGACGGCAGCAGGAGCACAAGGCTAGAAAAGGACAGAGGACTGTCCCAAGGAGCATCACACTCCGGCAGCCGCCCACTAAGCCCCCACACGGCGACAACGAGCTGAGCGGGGAGGGGGTGGTGCCCCAAGAAGCACAAGAATTATCACCATGAGGAAAGAACTGAAGCTTCCAACCATACTAGAGAGAATATCATCCAAGTCAACACTACCTTTTCCCTTCAGGTAATGGGAGACCCTACATCTCCAGCATTGTTCAGAGAAATTATGTGCCGTTAACACACTAAGTGGTGCAACATTCCACCTCACTCCTTGAATGATAAATGGCCGAGTAAAAATGTCGGCCATCTCATGAAACTGAACATTCCTTGTAAATGCAATATTCCTGTCACCGATCTCTCTCCATCTGTACACCACAATTTAAGTACTATATATAACTGCTACTTAGATGGTCAATTAGAATCCTGCTCCAAACAATGCCGTCAGACTTTAAATAATTGCCTCATCAAAATTTTTGAAGATCCCTCGAGAATTGTCTACACCAATATTGCAGTCCAGGCATCTACAGGACGGACTGTAGATGCATCTACAGGACGGAAATAGCATGCAGGTTTTACAGAAACAATACTTGCACACAAACTATTATTGTTAGGTTAAACAGGCTGACCTCTATACAAACAATTGGCTGCACTACAACTAGCTACCAGTACAAATATCACAGGAGGAATTTTGTGCTTCAAAGTCTGCTCTTAAAAAGATTTCATGTACGACCGACAGTAAGAGCTTTATAATTGGACTTTTCATACAACCTGCTCACTGCACAGTATAAAGGGTTTAGAACCTCTTGTATGGATACCTTCTCACAAATATAACCCACCATAATGACAAACATTGCAGCCAAATTTGCGTGCAAGAATGATGAAGGTGAATTAAACCAAGGTACCCCAATCTATGTTGTCGAAACTATTGTTCCTATCATTCAGGTTTAATAGAGAAATTACCAACTCCGAACGGCCTGACAACACCGGTAGAATAACCTGTGATTTGTTTAGATCCGAAACCTATGTATATGGGCAGCACAAAACGTCCACCAGAGTGACACTACGGAAAATCTCAGTGTGTCAGTGTCACACTGAACCGACTGAACAAGACTAACATACTGAGAAGCTGCACGTTAACCACACAATATATCAAGGCAACACCTATCAGTAGACTAAAAATCGACACACAGGCTTTACCAGAAAATAAAAATTATTAATTACGTTCCACTTCCGACAAAATATTTCTTTGACACTACAAAATGAAAGATTCCTCCAATACCACACTGACCACTTTGACTAATGCTAGAGTGCCGCAAGGCTGTGTACTCGCGCCAACAATATTCCACACACTGCAGAGGGAAGGAAGGGGAGGAGTGGTGGCCCTGCTGCTAAGGACTGGAGTTTCAAGTAGATGGATTTCCAGGGTTGCAAGGAGTTCAGAGACTACATAACAGACACCATGATGATGGGAGGACCAAAAACAGCAGCCGTGATATATAATCCTCCATTAAATGACAGACCCCGGCAAGATTATGACCAGCGTAGCAGTACCTATTATAACTGAAATGGCAGACAGTCGCCTGTTAGAAATTATCGGGTAATAATCACGAAGACTTCAACCATGGACAGATACAAGAACCGTATAGGGGTGCAACACAAGCTAAACTATTGGACACGGCAACAAGAAACTTTTTAAGCCAACATGTAAGATGACCCACGTGATTAAAGGTAATGATGAACCCACTTGACTTTACTCCATGGGAATGAGTGATCACTGTATTGACGTTTGAATATATGGTGGTAGTAGGGATAACTTACTCATGGAAGGAACCAGAAGGCCAAAGCTTAGCATACCGAAAGTAAAATTACAAGGAAACTAATATAAATACCAGAGATAGTAAATCTCAAAAAAAGGCTGCAAAGACTTGATTGACTAAATCACCCAGAAGAGTAAGGAGACAGCATAATTTTGTCCTAGTATGAGAGAATGGAATTTCAAGACTTAAGTTGTACGAGTATGACCAGATGTATATCACCGTGGAATCTCCAGAAGTGCATATCCATCCTTGCACTCTTAAATCTTCTGGTCTGGAAGCAAAGTCTGCCTTGCTGGGTATCCAACCTGTCCACCTAAAAATAACGTCGCTTTTGGCCGTTTGCCCGTATGGCCGAAAGTGGACGTAATTTGAAAATGAAAATAAGAGATTTTTTTTTCAACAACAGTAAGTTAAGGGTCTTCCGATAGGTTAGGTGGGCAGGAAAATCTCGGTTTCAAACCGTTATGAAAAACGTTAATTGAAAGTCAACTCTTCTAACCTTACCGAGTAGGCAACAACTCAAACAGAAAACGGGACAGTACGTCACTTTTGTGAGTCAATTTCATTTCAAATTACATCTAAATTTGGCCATAGTGCGCACACGAGCCAAAATTGATGTTATTTTTAAGAGGACGGGTTGGGGTATCTATGGGCAATTTTCTGGCTGGGACGGTCAAGAATATTGCAAGAGTCATTGCAATGTCGATCACCAGGGTTGATTATACAAGTCTGTAACTCGGTGAATCCAGTCAGAGATACAACTTAAGAGGGTTAGTTTCGTGCTCCCAGGCCAGAAGGGTTCACTCAAGTTAAGGCAGGTCTTAACTTGAGTGAACTTAACTTGAGGCAGGTAAGATTACTTGTGTATGGAATTATCATTGGTTTAGACATTTGTCTGCTTGTCTCTACGTTTACAAGATCATTAGACAAAGGGGGAAACTAAACCAAATTACGTACTTTTTCTGGCGGGGGCAACCCAGCCAATACTGTGCAGCATAAAAGGATAAAAGTAGAGAAAAACTAAGGAAGGTGGTGTCTGCTGGACCACAAATAAGGCACTAAGAACAGTACCTTCTATATGTAACCGAGGTCACCCTCATGTTGGACAACAAATCGTACTGCCAGATTAAAGGGACAATGATCAGAGCAAGTGTTAGTGTGGCTGTGGCATAAATATGTATGCATGCATGCAACATTTGACGGCCTCCACACACTATAGTGAACGTCAGCCACACTACTCAACTCGTCCTCAGGTCAGGCTCCATCAGCAGGAGAGGAAGCTTGCACCTACACTGCCGGGTGGGTAAAAATCGAGCAGCAACGAGAGCTCTTCCCTCCTGAGTAATAGCATGGTGTCCGCAAACGGCATCATGCTGTTCAGAGTTAAGGTGAAGTTCCAAGGAACTGACACCAGATACACCAAGGCCGAGACAATGGACCTACTGACGTCGACCTCAGGGGTAGCACCCATCGACGTCGTCATGGACGAAAAATGGACCCCAAATACTCTTCAGCAGTGCAGTAGCACTAGAAGCTCTGTTTACCACGGCAACGATCACGGCTCTAGAGGATAAGGACTTAACACTCCTACCTCCATCAATTTCAGGCAGTGAGGACAATACTCATTCACAGAGTGAGTAATATCATCGCTAAACAGCCTATCACTGAGATCGTAAAGAGCATCAACGCTCTGAATCGATCCCTCACAGCCATCTCGGCCCACCTCATCCAGCAGGGTGAGAACGGGAAGCCCACCCTCAAGGTCACTCAAGACTCCAGCAGAGGCTACTCTTGCGGCCGACAACGGCCTCAGATGCTTTGGTGTGGCCTGCCCACCCCACCAGATCGCTAGGCAGCGATATTTCCGCCTACGTCAGTGTTTTAGGTGTTACCAGTACACCCACTACTCTCTGAAGTGCCCCAACACGCTGCAGAAATGCAGCATCTGTGCTGGCGACCATCAATACAGGACTTGCAACGCATCTTCTCAACGCTGTATACTCTGCAACGGTGACCACACAGCCTGCTCTCAAGACTGCCCCACCAGACAGGAGGAAATCAAGAAGATGACTGACGCCAGACCACGAAATTCTACTACAAGATCGAAAGCATTTAACATACAAGAAGCATTCCTGCATTCCCGACAAGTGGCGCCGCGAACGGCGCGCAGCCAAACTACTAGACCAGGACCTCCCGTGGCAGCCACTCAGCCCCAGACGACACCTCTCAACCAAGCCAGCCAGCCACCCCTGACACCACTGTTGCAGCTCTGATTCACTTCGCGACAAATGTCAGGTGGTGATCAAGAAACGGTACAAAATACTCAACGACTTGTACAAGCACAGCAACCTCCCGACCTTTGTGATACCAGAGGTCATGTTTACCGGTTGCTCCTCTCAACCAGAGTCCGACCCCACGCCAGACACCTGTCAACCCGGACCCTATTACTCCAGTAACACCTGCGACTACATCATCTGCAACGATACTGCCACCAACTGCTCCTGTAGACATCAACCTGTCTGATGACGACTCTACTGACTATGTCGACATTGATGACGACTCTGACGATGTCGACTCTGCAATAATCTCGCTACTCCCAGGCCAACTAGCTTATGATACTCCAGCAATAAGAAAACTATCAGCAACGTAGCAACACCGCGCATTGATCTCCTGCATGTCGACGGCTCACCAGCCGTATATCCAACTCGATGTATGAGGAACACTTACGGCGTGCGCCAGGAAACGAGTGCGTGCTTAGACACGACCTAATTTTCACGGAATATGACGAAAACACACTGTCAGCCGACCACTTCCCCAGAGACTACGTCAAGTACAAAGCCAAACAACAAGCCAAGAAAAGGAAAAAAAAAGACTTAGCATGAGGATGCCCGCCTAAGACTCACTGAGGGCAGCTGCCCTCTCCCCGCTCTTTAGGGGGATGGGGACCTAATTTTGCTCGTTTTGAGGTGGTGGAATCCCTGCAAGCTTCAGAGCAGACCGACGTGGAAAACAGAAGACGGAAGACTCCAGCTACAAAGAAGAAAGAAGACTTCAGCTTCAAAGAAGAAAAGACTCCACACATCAAGAGGAAAGAAGACCTCACATCGCCGCCCCTCCCTCGGGACCCTGCCTCCTAGCCTAAGCCAGCCAGGTGTTCAGGAAGCCTCATTTTACGCCGTGCAGCTGGGTCTAGCCCTAGCTCTGTCTCTCCAACTCCGACGTTTCCTCTCACCCAGGCTATTCTTCAACTATATCCACTTCAAAGCTCACCCCAATGGGTACCTTGTCCTATATTTAGTTCGTTCGTAGGTCAGGCTCGTAAGAGCAGCGGCCGTCCCACGAGACGTTTATTAATTTTAACACCGTAGTAAATGTATGTTTTTGCCCATTCCTAATTTATTATACAATAAAATTCAATGTATATTAGGCGTCCATTATGTGATTAGGTTCTTTTTGGTGATTATTTTTGTTAGTAGTACAGTAGTGAAACATTTACAGACTTGCTATTCGAGAAGCAGATGTCAGTGAAGCACTGTTCGAGAATACATACATACATTGCCAAGGCTCCCCCCCCCCCCTCTTCAGTAAAGGAACAATGATTGTTAATCCAGCCGCCGAACCTTTTCAATGAAAAACAGGCTTACACACAACGCATCCTCTTGTCTGTTCATTTCATCCAGTGGTTAACCCCAAAGATGCATTCATATATTTAAACATGCTGTTCATTCAAAATTGGAATTCTCAAATATAATTTAATATTGTTAAATGTAAGGATGCGGTGCATATTTGGACATTGGTTAAGTTAGGCGTTTAGTTTCTCTTGGTGATTATTTGTATCTGTAGTACATGGGTGAAGCTTTCACAACATTGTGGTTCAAACAAAAGTCGTCAGCGAAGCACTGTTCAAGAAATGTTTGCACGTCATCAGTGGCGACTTGTGTAAACCGTTTTTCCATTCATAAACGGGGGGTCTGGCGGGTGCATGGAATGGACTTTAGCCTTTGTTTATGAGGACGAGTTGTTACACAGCTCAACTGATCACGTTCGAACATTTATCGAACAGTGCTTTGCTGATGACCCCTGTTCGAATCCCAAAGCTATAACTATCGCCCAACGTAGTTCTAATACATATAATGGCCAACAGAACCTTAACACCTAACCTTTGACTAATGTTGGGATCGAACTGTCGACAACCTAACATTTAAAATAGGTTGTTCCGAGTGTTTATCTTATGTTTCGTTGTAATATAACGGGGTACATTAATCTGATCAGGCGTCAGCCTCAGCCGGACCTATTGTCAGGTGCGACACTTTGAGCTGAGGTCTGACAAAGGACAAGAAAATAAGATTGTATAAAAACTTTATCATGGATATATTCGGATATATCTAACCACCGTTATATACAATATAAAACATGTATATATGTTAAGGCATTGTACACAAGTACAGTTATATATATATATATATATATATATATATATATATATATTATATATATATATATATATATATATATATATTATTAAATATGACCGAAAAAGTAAGATTAATAATTCTAACACGAATTCTCAATCTTTCGTACATTACGCTTCACTGTTGGAGGTAAATCAAATATCAATTCTCCAAAATTCATTTTTATTTCTAGTGTGACGCGACACGGGCGCGTTTCGTAAAACTTATTACATTTTCAAAGGCTTTAGTTCACAAATACACAACTGAATAGAACTTACGTATCTCCGATTTTATATCTACATTTGAGTGAGGTGGAAGGGGTGATGTGGCATTAACACAAGACAGAACAAAATGTGGTATTAATAGGGTATTAATTTCATCAACACAAGACAGAACAAGAGTATTAATAGGGTATTAATTTCATCAACACAAGACAGAACACGAAACAATGGTTATTGAATAGAAGTGTTTGTAGAAAGCCTATTGGTCCATATTTCTTGATGCTTCTATATTGGAGCGGAGTCTTGAGGTGGGTAGAATATAGTTGTGCAATAATTGGCTGTTGATTGCTGGTGTTGACTTCTTGATGTGTAGTGCCTCGCAAACGTCAAGCCGCCTGCTATCGCTGTATCTATCGATGATTTCTGTGTTGTTTACTAGGATTTCTCTGGCGATGGTTTGGTTGTGGGAAGAGATTATATGTTCCTTAATGGAGCCCTGTTGCTTATGCATCGTTAAACGCCTAGAAAGAGATGTTGTTGTCTTGCCTATATACTGTTTTTTTTGGAGCCTACAGTCCCCAAGTGGGCATTTGAAGGCATGGATGACGTTAGTCTCTTTTAAAGCGTTCTGTTTTGTGTCTGGAGAGTTTCTCATGAGTAGGCTGGCCATTTTTCTGCTTTTATAGTAAATCGTCAGTTGTATCCTTTGATTTTTGTCTGTAGGGATAACGTTTCTATTAACAATATCTTTCAGGACCCTTTCCTCCGTTTTATGAGCTGTGGAAAAGAAGTTCCTGTAAAATAGTCTAATAGGGGGTATTGGTGTTGTGTTAGTTGTCTCTTCAGAGGTTGCATGGCTTTCCACTTTCCTTCTTATGATGTCTTCAACGAAACCATTGGAGAAGCCGTTATTGACTAGGACCTGCCTTACCCTACAGAGTTCTTCGTCGACTTGCTTCCATTCTGAGCTGTGGCTGAGAGCACGGTCGACATATGCGTTAACAACACTCCTCTTGTACCTGTCTGGGCAGTCGCTGTTGGCATTTAGGCACATTCCTATGTTTGTTTCCTTAGTGTAGACTGCAGTGTGGAAACCTCCGCCCTTTTCCATGACTGTTACATCTAGAAAGGGCAGCTTCCCATCCTTTTTCATCTCGTAAGTGAAACGCAGCACGGAACTCTGCTCAAATGCCTCCTTCAGCTCCTGCAGATGTCTGACATCAGGTACCTGTGTAAAAATGTCGTCAACATACCTGCAGTATATGGCCGTATGTTGACGACATTTTTACACAGGTACCTGATGTCAGACATCTGCAGGAGCTGAAGGAGGCATTTGAGCAGAGTTCCGTGCTGCGTTTCACTTATGAGATGGAAAAGGATGGGAAGCTGCCCTTTCTAGATGTAACAGTCATGGAAAAGGGCGGAGGTTTCCACACTGCAGTCTACACTAAGGAAACATAGGAATGTGCCTAAATGCCAACAGCGACTGCCCAGACCGGTACAAGAGGAGTGTTGTTAACGCATATGTCGACCGTGCTCTCAGCCACAGCTCAGAATGGAAGCAAGTCGACGAAGAACTCTGTAGGGTAAGGCAGGTCCTAGTCAATAACGTCTTCTCCAATGGTTTCGTCGAAGACATCATAAGAAGGAAAGTGGAAAGCCATGCAACCTCTGAAGAGACAACTAACACAACACCAATACCCCCTATTAGACTATTTTACAGGAACTTCTTTTCCACAGCTCATAAAACGGAGGAAAGGGTCCTGAAAGATATTGTTAATAGAAACGTTATCCCTACAGACAAAAATCAGAGGATACAACTGACTATTTACTTTAAAACCAGAAAAACGGCCAGCCTACTCATGAGAAACTCTCCAGACACAAAACAGAACGCTTTAAAAGAGACTAACGTCGTCTATGCCTTCAAATGCCCACTTGGGGACTGTAAGCTCCAAAAAACCCAGTATATAGGCAAGACAACAACATCTCTTTCTAGGCGTTTAACGATGCATAAGCAACAGGGCTCCATTAAGGAACATATAATCTCTTCCCACAACCAAACCATCGCCAGAGAAATCCTAGTAAACAACACAGAAATCATCGATAGATACAGCGATAGCAGGCGGCTTGACGTTTGCGAGGCACTACACATCAAGAAGTCAACACCAGCAATCAACAGCCAATTATTGCACAACTATATTCTACCCACCTCAAGACTCCGCTCCAATATAGAAGCATCAAGAAATATGGACCAATAGGCTTTCTACAAACACTTCTATTCAATAACCATTGTTTCGTGTTCTGTCTTGTGTTGATGAAATTAATACCCTATTAATACTCTTGTTCTGTCTTGTGTTGATGAAATTAATACCCTATTAATACCACATTTTGTTCTGTCTTGTGTTAATGCCACATCACCCCTTCCACCTCACTCAAATGTAGATATAAAATCGGAGATACGTAAGTTCTATTCAGTTGTGTATTTGTGAACTAAAGTCTTTGAAAATGTAATAAGTTTTACGAAACGCGCCCGTGTCGCGTCAGACTAGAAATAAAAATGAATTTTGGAGAATTGATATTTGATTTACCTCCAACAGTGAAGCGTAATGTACGAAAGATTGAGAAAATTCGTGTTAGAATTATTAATCTTACTTTTTCGGTCATATTTAATAATATATGTCTACAGGAAAGACTGCTACCAAAATATACTAATAATATATATATATATATATATATATATATATATATATATATATATATATTATATATATAGAAAGACACTGCGACCATGAAATGGTCGTCACTTGTCCGATGGTTCTTCCCACTTATAGATCATCCACTTTTCCGTAATTAGTACTACTATTCGGAAACTGTGTGTTACCTCAACGCCTCTATCAAAGGCGGTGACTTCCACGACCTCAGAGACGTCTTCCATGCTGCTAGGTCCTCACGTCCGTTTCCTTTGGTGAGGGTGGAGCATACTGGAACAGTTGGGTCAGTTGGTCAAACATCCGAAAGTGACGACAGCATGTTGACTGAATGGAAGGGAGTAGATGTCTGTTTCTCCACCTGCTCCGGCCAGCACACGTTACCTCGCCCGGTGTGTGGGAAATACCTGCTGGGATTGATATAAGAGGAGACTACCAGGGACTTTTACTGAACTAAATTAAAAAATTACTGTCTGTAAATTAATTAAACTAAAATCTCTAGCTAGGGTTGTAAATCCTAGCTCCTCTTTTCCTAATGACAGATTGTGGGCTGTAAGGGACAGGTGGGGTGAATGACTTTGTTGATAGAAGTTCCAGTCCACCTGTAGACAGGGATCTCACATCAGCTTGTATTTTATACAAGGATAAGATTTAATAAATTCAGTTATATGACTGAATACTGGCTCTGTTTAAATCAGGGATTTAAACATACATAGTCTAACCTAGCACCATAACTATTCACAGCCAATATGTACTTATACTATAAACAACAAATTAAATTGAAAGTATAATAAATGACCTTAAATGTAGTCTAAATACTAAGCAAGCAATTGATAATTTATATATTCAAGTATATATGCAATGTATTTATTCAATTTATGATACAGTTAGCTTGACAATCTTTTCCAACACTATGGACACTTGTGAGGTTTTTACTTATTGAGGCTGAATTCTTTTCTGACACAATGGACACTCATGAGCCTAGTGCTGGATAATATTCACAGCTACACTACAATTTTAATAAACGTACCGATGAATGAGGCGTTGCCTCGCTTTATTACCGACAGACAGATTTATAGAATATTAAAGTTATACAAGCATACAATTGGCCAATTAATACGCTACTGTAATAACCTTCAATATACTTATCTGAAGCCGGGTGCCTGTCTGACAAGTTTGCCAGACTGATTAACTCTCTTACCGAGTTTAGGCACTATATTTTTGTCACAGCGTTGCTGTATGATGATCTGGTAGCATTGCTACGTGATTGTCCCTGCAGTTGCAGAAGAATGATTTGAGATAAAGAATAGGAATGAAGGTGGTGGAAACCGCGTCACCGTGATCTCCACTATACACTCTTAGTTTATATAAATGTTCTAGGATTTTCCTTGTAGATATTGTCCAGGTACTCCCCCAGTTCTAGAGAGTGTTCCCTGGTGATAAAGATAACTAGATAAGGTGTCCTAAGCCAAATGTTCGCTAAGGATCAGTCACTTGTTCACCGAGTTGTAAACAAACGTGAAGTGCCTCGAGGCATCGTCGTGGGCGCTTCTCGCTCCCGAGATGCTCCTCCCTCTCCCTTGAGAGGTAGCTTTCAATGAATATTGATTGATTATTTTTACAGTCTAGACTTATGATTAAGATAAGATGTGATTATAATATAATTAGATATAAGATTTAAAGATTATAAGTAGTGTTTGAAAGTACCACTGAATCTTATTAAGGATTCGATTTTTAATCTCTACCGGAAGCGAATAAATGTTCCAATAGTTTTTTAATTAACAGTCCTTCTAGAAGCTTCTGGATCCTTGAGAGATCATGTACAAAGTCACGTAGGCATCAAAAGGGCCCTGTTGCGTACGTGTTCATGGTGCCATTGTCATCCAGGATCAAGCTATATAATGAAACTATAATGATTCTAATATGATTTTGATACGATTTAGATATGATTTTGATATGATATAGAAATGATATAGAAATTATACATTTCTTAGATGATTATTAAATATGGTGGGTAAGTAAGTAAGTAAGTAATTATCAAAAGAAGGCACCAAACCGGGAAGGCTATGTAGCACCATCAAATACGCAAAATAATCAGAGGGCGCTAAATATCACCAAGGATGCCAATACGAGAACAAAAACGCATAAGGCGAACGATATCAAAAGTATCCGAGTCACCAAGAATTCTATCGAGGGACAGGTGACCGCGAGGGGCGGTCGGAAAGCAAGACACACGCTCGTCCTGGAAGTCAGGACATTCAAGAAGGACATGCACGACCGTAAGAGGGACAATGCAACTAGGACAATAAGGAGCAGGGCGGCGCTCCATCAAGTGACCATGGGTTAAGCGAGTATGGCCAATACGCAACCTCGCTAGAGCTGTTTCCCACCACCGGTTACGGTGGAAGGAGGACGGCCACGAGGAAACACAACATTTAAGAGTACGTAGCTTGTTACCAGTAACAGACAACCAAGAAGCCTGCCAACGGGTAAGGACTGAGGAATGGATAACCGGGTAAGGACTGAGGAATGGATAACCGGGTAAAAGTCGGAATACGGAATGCCTTTACGAGAGATGGGACAAGAGCGGACAGCTTCCTTAGCGGCAGCATCCGCACGCTCATTTAAAGACACGCCAATATGGCTGGGAACCCAACAAAACTCAACCGACTTAAATTTACTGTGAACGAGAAACAGCCAATGCTGGATCTCGACAACTACCGGATGAACTGGATTAAAGCACCCGAGAGCCATGAGGGCACTACGAGAGTCAACAACAACCACAAAGGAAGACTGACAACGAGAAAGCAGGAGACGAAGAGCATAGAGAATAGCATAAAGTTCCGCTGTAAAGATGCTAGTCTCCGGAGGCAAGCGACACATATAAGTGCGATCAGGAAAAACAACAGAGTAGCCAACACCGTCCGCTGACTTAGACCCATCGGTGAAGACAGAAACGGAGCAGGAGTGAGAAGAAAAGTGCTCGAGGAAAAGGCGTTTTAGAACTGTAGGAGGGGTAAAAGCTTTAGTGATACGAGTCAAGGATGTACAAAACCGCGGAAGAGGGACCCTCCACGGGGGCAAAGAAGGAACAACACGAGGAGAAACATCAGAAATACGAACGGAAAGAGAATCCTGCAGGCGAGATAACCGGACAGAAAGAGGGAGGTGGTGAAGAGGAACAGGAACCGCAGGAGGGGTAAAAGTTAAAGCACGACAGAGACGAGAGGAAGGATGTTGCAAGGACCGCGCAAGATAGCGAAGACAGTAGCGATCACGGCGGTCCTGGAGAGACAGGAAGCCAGTGTCGACATACAAGCTAAGGACGGGAGTCGAACGAAAGGCACCAGAACTGAGGCGCAACCCAGTATGGTGCAAAGCATCAAGACGGCGAAGAGTAGAAGGAGAAGCAGACGAGTAAGCAGGGCAACCATAATCGAGCTTAGACAGGACGAGAGAGGAATGTAAAGCAAGGAGAGTGCGCCTATCTGCCCCCCAAGAAGTATGGGACAAGACCCGAAGGAGGGTAAGGGACTTAGAGCACTCAACACGGAGGTAAGAGATATGGGGAGACCAAGACAAACGAGTGTCAAGGAATAACCCCAAAAGCTTCGCGGAATCTTTGTATTCAAGGGGCTGACCATAAAGTGACAAAGAGGGACGAAGAACAACCCGTTTCCGCGTAAAAGTCATGGCACAAGTCTTAGAAGTAGAGAACTTGAAGCCATGACCTGTGGCCCAAGACGACACGGCATCAATCGCAAGTTGAAGCCGGCGTTGAAGGAGAGGCGAATCATCACCCTGACAACAAAGGGTAAGATCATCGACATAGAGAGCGGAGAAGACACCAGAAGGAAGAGAGGAAAGAAGACCATTGAGGGCAACCAGAAAAAGAGTAGTGCTCAGAACACTACCCTGGGGCACACCTTCGTATTGCTGAAAAGGGGGAGAGAGAGCGGTACCAAGGCGCACCCGAAAGGAACGACGAGAGAGGAAGCTGCGGAGAAAGAGAGGGAGATGACCACGAAGGCCAAAAGAATGAAGTTGAGATAGGATATGATAACGCCAAGTGGTGTCGTAAGCCTTTTCTAGGTCAAAAAGGACGGCAACAACGGAGGTCTTCGCAGCAAAAGCAGTACGTATATAGACCTCCAAGTTCACCAGGACATCTGTCGTGCTGCGGCACTTGCGGAAACCAAATTGAGAAGGGGAGAGGAGGTGATGGTGTTCCAGGAACCACATCAGACGAACGTTAACCATACGTTCAAAGAGTTTGCAGACACAACTTGTGAGAGCAATAGGGCGAAAGTCCTTAGGGGAAGTACCCAGAGACCCTGGTTTGCGAACAGGGAGGACAACGGCATCGAGCCAGTCCTCAGGGACTGACGACGACTCCCAGATCCGATTATACAGACTCAGTAAATACTGAGACGTGCTCGGAGGGAGATGGCGAAGCATCTCATAATGAATACCATCGGAGCCCGCCGCCGTAGAACCGCAGAGGGCCAGGGCAGAACGAAGTTCAGAGAGAGAGAAGGGATCATTATAGGGAAGCTGAAGATGAGTGCAGAAATCTAAAGGACGAGACTCAAGGACAGGTTTATGAAGAAGGAAAGATTGGGGAAGATGAAGACCAGAGCTAACAGAAGAAAAGTGGGAACCCAGTTCGGAAGCGACCTGCAACGGGTCCGCCACAAGAGTATCATGGAGGTGAAGGACCGGTGAAACATCGGGAACGAACTTACCCGCTATCTTGCGGATACGCTTCCAGATCTGGGCCAGAGGGGTTTCGGACGTAATTGTCGAGACATAAGATGCCCAACATTCACGTTTAGCCGTACGGATGGCCCTACGGGCCACCGCACTCGCTTTCCGAAAGAAAAGAAAAGAATCGGTCGTCTGCCTACGGCGGTGCTTCTTCCAGGCTGCACGCTTACAGCGGACAGCCCGAGCACAGTCCGCATTCCACCAGGGAACGCACTTCCGTGGACCCCGAGAGGAAGAGCGAGGAATAGAGCGGAGGGCAGCGTCGAAGACAGTGTCATGAAAAAGGAGGAGAGCGCGAGAGAGGGGCAGAAGGGAGAGGTCAGAGAGAGTAGCACTGAGGGAAAACAGGGTCCAGTCCGCCTTAGCAAACTGCCACCTAGGGAAAGAGAGGGAAGGGCGAAAAGAGAAAAAGGAAACAAGGATGGGGAAATGATCACTTCCAAGGAGGTCATCAAGAACCTGCCATGTGAAATCTAAGTAAAGAGAAGAAGAGCAGAGAGAAAGATCAAGACAAGAAAGGGTGCGAGTTAGAGAGTCCAAATGAGTGGGCTCACCAGAATTCAGAAGAGACAGGGAAGAAGAGAGGAGAAACGGCTCAAGGAGGCGACCCCGGGTATTCGTCAGAACGTCACCCCAAAGAGAATGACGACAATTGAAGTCACCCAGCAGGAGCACAGGCTCCGGCAAGGAGTCTAGGAGGTGTTTCAAATCAGGAAGAGAGAGCGGGACACTCGGGGGGAGATAAATGGAACAAACTGTGTACCATTTCCCCACAAAGATACGAGCAGCAGAACAATGGAGAGGCGAAGGAAAAAGTAAAGGAACAAAGGGAACATCAGCCCGAATCAAGAGAGCAGAAGAATTAGAAGCCCCAGCAATGGCTGGGGGGGGGGAGAGAAAGGAATAGCCACGAAAACGACCAGGACGAGCACCAAGCATCGGCTCCTGGAGACAGACACAAAGGGGCGAAAACCGCGAAACCAGAAGTTGGAGTTCGAGGAAATTGGCGTAATAACCTCGAACGTTCCATTGAAGAATGGACAACGACGAGAAGAGAAAGGACAAAAGCAGAGAACAAGGAAGAAACAAAGGCGAAAGACCAACAGAGCACGTTAAAGAATATCAGGGTCGGGATCAGGGTCAGCAAAGTCAGGGTTAGGGGGCATGGGTAAACTGAGCAAAGACGGAGGGAAGGAAACGGGAGAACAGATCAGAGGTGGGCGGGCAGGGTCAGGAGGAGGAGGAGGAGGAGGAGGAGGAGACAACGGAGAGGAGCAGTCAAGGACAGCAGCAGGAAGAGGGGGAGTAGAAAGAGAGGAGCGCACCCCAGCAAGAGCAGCAACTGAAAGGGAAGCAGGGGCCAAAGAAACCTCCATAGCAGGAACAGGGGGCGCAAGCACTGAAACGGGAGTGGAAGGAGCAACAGAGCCAGAAGGAGGAGCTGAGGAAGAAAGCGAAGCCTTCTTACCCGCCGGGGAAGAGGAAGGAGAGGAGCCAGGCTTACGCTTCTGACTTAAAGAGACCGGTGTCCCAGCAACTACGTACCGGGCAACGGATTCCAGTGTCTCAACAGGAGAAGCCGAACGAGAGCACACACGACGGCCGTTAGGAGAGCGATGGACATCCGCCCGCACCGACAGGCGGCGGGGAGAGCCGATAGATGGAGGAAGAGGATGGGAAGGAGGATCGGAGGGGGACGAGGAAGGAGACACAGAAGACACGACAGACCGGGTAGAAGGAAGGGGAACCCCAGACAGAGGACCAGGAGGAGGATCCTTCGGGAGAGAACCCAAAGGGACAGAGGAGGGGGCAGTGGGCGCATCAGGGTCCAAGGCCTGGAAACGGTTGTGAGTCTGAGGAAGGCGGGAAGGACGAGGAGAGGAAGAGCGCAACACGCGAGCATAAGAGATATTAGCATAAGGCGGGAGCCGGCGAACCTGGCGCCTCGCCTCAGGAAAAGATAAACGCTCCCGGTGCTTCAAGTTGAGGACGGCTGCCTCAAGCTTGTAATGGACACACGCACGGGAGAAGGTAGGATGGGCCTCACCGCAGTTGAGGCAACGAGCCTGGGGAGAAGCGCACTCCGACTTAGAGTGACCTTCGCCACCACACAAAGGACAGAGTGAGACAGTCCCGGAGCAGCGGAGGGCACCATGCCCAAACCTCCAGCACTTGTTGCAGAGCCGAGGAGAAGGAATGTACTCCTGGACAGAGCACCTGGCACCAGCAAGAATGACAGAGGGTGGAAGGGTCCTACCATCAAAGGTAATCTTCACAACCCGGAGGGGTTGACGGCGACTACCACGAGGGGGACGAGTAAACGTGTCCACCTGGAGAATAGAATGGCCCTGGGCAGCGAGGATACGTCGAATATCGTCGTGGCAGTCGCGTAGGTCCCGAACACCGGTCGCAACATGGGGCGGGAGCAAAATAGTGCCAACACTGGCATTCAACTGGACGTTCTTCGAGACCCGAACGGGGGTCTCGCCAAGGCAGGATAAGGCAGCCAAGCGGGAAGCAGCATCCTGAGAAGGAGCAGCAACGACACGCGTACCGAGACGAGTGGGGTTAAAAGTAATGGAGACATCCACGGAATCAATGAGATGTCGATGAAGGGAGAAATCGTCAGGAGGCGCAGAATCAAGAGGGAGGAGATCAAAATATTTGGCCCACGAAGCGGGACCAAACAAGGCTTGATAGGTAGCAGAACTGGAAGGAACCGAGCGAGGGCGGCCGTGACGAGAACGGCGGTGAGAACCCCCAGAGAGAGAGGGATTAAAAGGCGCAGTAGTAACAACTAGAGAAGGAGCCGCGCCAGGGGACGAGGTAGTCACCACTGGGGGCTTGGGGCTCGACCCAACCACAGAGGAGGGAGGGGAGCCAGGGGAAGGAGTCAGAGAGGCCAAAGGAGGAGCAAGGTCGGGGCCCAATGCAGCGGAGGCTACAGAGCCCGGTCTTCCAATACGGACCGACTCGGGGGCTTGGTCGCCCACCCCACGAGCCTGAAAAGGTAAGCCAGAAGCAGCCGAAACAGGGGTTATCATCTTGACGAAATTACGAATTCACTCACGAATGTGCCCCCACACCCACCATGGAGCCACAATTAGAGGCAGGACACCCAACAAGAAGCTATCGCCGATCTTGTCGGGGCCTCCTAGGGGTGCGTCGTGAGTGTACGCCCCACAAACGCCACCTTAAGAAACCGACAGTCCGTCGAGAACGGGTTCAGTGACGAAGTGGGGATTGACAATAAAAGGTTCCCCTCGCTCTCGACGTCGGGTACTGCAGTTCTACGGGTGCAAGAGTATGCCTCCTCAAGCACCCGGGTGTCAAAGTAGAAGAAGTCCAAGGGAAGAACCAGAACGAGCAAAAGGTCGGCAGGAAACGGCAAGCAGATAGGAGAAGAGGGGGGAGAAAAACGAAACAGAAGGAAAAGGAAAAGATGCCCAGCAGAATTGGAGAGGACGGCAGCAGGAGCACAAGGCTAGAAAAGGACAGAGGACTGTCCCAAGGAGCATCACACTCCGGCAGCCGCCCACTAAGCCCCCAGACGGCGACAACGAGCTGAGTGGGGAGGGGGAAATATGGTGGGTAAAAATTTCCCACACGGTGGTTCTGATTGGCTAACAGAAATTCCCGCCACCGGACGAGCCATACCGTGTTGACCGTTAACGACCTCCATGGTCGTTAACCTTGTTCTTCCTGTAATAATGAACGTATTACTATTAAATAACCGTGCTTTTATGCGACGAAATAACACGATACAATATTTCGTAACACTCCTCCCCCCTTAAAAAGAGTTATTTCGGAGCATCCAAACTAATTTTCTCTACCGAATGTAGCATTATTCCTTTTTCGTCCATCCTACAAAGATTTAACTCATTCTAGTCATGACATGTCTTATCTGACATATCTTATCATTTTTGTAGACATGGTGCCGTACCTACTGACCTCTGATCTTTGGCGTACAGGATCTCCTTTGCCTTCAACTGCACACAAAATCTGTTTTAACAACAAATTATCTTTATAAGTATATACAAAAAATACAAATGTACATTTTCTGAACACACCGCTTTGGATGGTGTGGCTGATGCACAAGTACTTTCCTGAAGTCTACCGTCCTTCATCACTTCACTATTTTCTTTTCTAAAACGTTTTAATTCACACTGTCTACTGTTTTCTTTATACCATACTACGGGATAATGCGTCAGCCATTACATTTTCCTTTCCTTTAATGTGTACTATATTTAAGTTATAGTCTTGTAATATTAGAGCCCACCTGGTTAGGCACTGATTGGTATTCTTCATTTTATTTAAAAATACGAGGGGGTTATGATCCGTGAAGACCGTAACAGGTCCTATGCCCGCTCCCACGTATACCTCAAAATACTGTAGCGCCATCACTAAGGCTAAGGTTTCCTTTTCAACGGTACTATAAGTTCTTTGATTAGGTAAAATTTTCCTAGAGAAATAGGACACTGGTTTACAAGTTCCATTTTGGTCCCGAGTCAAAACAGCGCCAGCACCTACATCACTTGCATCGACAAAGAGGGAAAATGGCTTCTGAAAATCGGGTCAAACCAATACAGGGGCTTTTGTTAGCAATGATTTCGTTTTATTAAACGATTCTTGACAGGCTTCGTCCCACTGCCACTTCTTATGCTTCGCTAAAAGTCCTGTTAATGGTGCCGCAATGGTTGCAAAATTTCTGCAGAATTTTCTATAGTACCCCACCATGCCTAGGTACCTGAGTAAATCTCTTCTCCCTATAGGCACAGGGTACTTATCTATGGCTTCAACTTTTTGTCTGACGGGGGCAACCTCCCCTTGTCCTACGATGTATCCAAGATATTGCAATTTTGCTTTGCCAAATTCACTTTTTGGGAGATTAATAGTCAAATTTATCTCTTCCAATTTATCAAACAACTCTTTTAGTTGATGAAGGTGTTCTTCCCACGAGTGTGAATACACTATGATGTCATCAATATAAACTGTACAACCTACCATCTCTTGTAGGATTTTATTCATGGCTCTCTGGAAACAACTTCCACTATTTTTCATACCGAATGGTAGTACTTTATATTGATAAAGACCGTCAGGTGTCACGAAGGCAGAGATTCTCTTGGCACTCTCTGAGAGGGGTATCTGATAGTACCCTTTCAAAAGGTCAATTTTAGATACGAACTGGGCGTGTCCTATTTGGTCGATACAATCCTCAATTCGAAGAATTGGGTACGAGTCTGCGATAGTGACCGAATTCACCTTTCTGTAATCCGTGCACAACCTATGTGTGCCATCTGGCTTTTTCACCAGTAGACAAGGTGAGCTCCAATCACTGTCGCTCAATTCTGCCAGATCGTTATCCAATAGATATTTTACCTCACGTCGCATAATTTCTCTCTTTTCAGGATTTATTCTATACGGAAGTTGCTTTATAGGTCGAGCTCCTCCTACATTTACCTCGTGCGTAATTTCGCGGTGTCGTCGCGGTACGTCAGAGAATAGTGATATGTATTTCATGAGAATCTCTTCTATGTCCTGCCTCCTTTGATCATCTAAGTATGTCAAGTGTTCATTCATATCTCGTAACCACTGAGAATTAGAAATTCGGGCTCCATCTGCTCTTTCTAGCCTCTTATGGTTTAATTCCGTAAACTCATTGGAAACTGCGCACATTACAGCAGTGTCTAGTTGCGCATCCTCATCTCTATCCCAATACCTTTTCATTAAGTTTAGGTGACATATCTGGGATTTTCTCGGTCTGTCAGGCATGTGTATTACGTATGTTAAATCACCAAGTTTCTTCTTGATCATATAGGGTCCACAAAATTTTGAATCATTTACCGTCCCTTTTACAGGTAGATAGACCAATACCTTATCACCTGCATTAAAACTTCTCTTTTTGGTACCTTTGTTGTAATATCTTGCCATGGTTGCTCGGGAGCTTTTCAAATTTTCCTTCACCAACTTTCGCGCCCTGAACAATCTGCATTTAAACTTTTGAACATACGTTTCCAGATTATCTCTTGAATCTTCAGATGTTAACAGATCCTTCAACATAACTATAGGACTTCTCACCGTATGCCCATATACTATTTGAAACGGTGTCATGCCTAAGGACTCAACTACTGAATCCCTGATAGCAAACATTATTGGGGCGATGGCCTCGTCTCACTGTGCCCCTTGCTCAGCACACTATATTCGCAAAAGGCTCTTCATAGTGCCATGAAAACGTTCGATGGCCCCTTGAGATTGGGGATGATAGGGAGATGACCTAATCTGTTTCACATCCCAATCCTTCATTGTCTTACGGAACAGCTTTGATTGAAAAACACTGCCCAAATCTGATTGCAAAACCTTCGGCATTCCTACCCACGAAAAGTATTGCTGTAACCTGTCAAGCAATATTCTGGAGGTTATCTTTCGCACGGGAAATGCCTCGGGAAAACGAGTCGCTGAGCACATGATGGTAAATAAGTATTCGTTCCCTTTTCTCGTTCTTGGTAGGGGGACCAACGCAATCCACTATTACCCTTTCAAAAGGTTCCCCAAACGCTGCAATTGGCTTTAGTTGGGCTCTAGGAAGCGCTGGAGCAGGTTTTCCCGCTCTCTGACAGGATAAACAAGTTTTGCAATACCTTTTTACATCTGCAGCCATACTTGGCCAATAAAAATGCTCTTGTATTTTCCTAAGTGTCTTATGGACATCGAGATGTCCCGCCATTTCTAATGCATGGGCAACTTCCAATACAGAGTTCCTATAACCTTTAGGTACAATCACTTGATCCTTTTCAACCCAGTCTTTGTCAGCTGGTGCGTGGTCTGATCGCCATTTTCGCATCAAAACCCCGTCGACCAGGTAATAGTAAGTGGGTGACGTGATACAAGCATTTCCTCCCTTAGCTTCCTTGATATATTTCTCAAATTCTAATTTCTGGGCAGCTATAAAATCTGGTTTGCTTACCTTTATGTGAGATGGTAATTGTGGTCTTACTTCCACTCTCACTGTACTTGGTGCTGAATGTTCCTCGAACAAATCTTTTAGGCCAAAATCCACCTCTTCCTCCTCCTTTGCAGAAGATACGTCCATCCTCTCTGGCGCATCTCTTAGTCGAGCACTCTGCGCTCGGGTTACGACGCAGGTCGGATATACTTCCATTTGATCATCTTCCGAGGGATTATCCAGAATACTGGCGAGTTATGTTATCACACTTTTCATCTTCCAAATTGTTTAGATGTCTGTTTGGTATATCACTGCGCAGTACCTCTGCCAACACTAACCGCACAAATCGTTGCCCAAGATGACGTGTACTCCAGGAATGGGTATGTCCGAGCACACTCCTAACATCACTTCATCTGTAATCAGAGGTTAGCTTTACTGTACACACAGGTATATCCATCTCTGAATTTATACCCCGTACCTTAATTATTTGTCTGTTTATACAAGATGTGTACTCAGGAAATAGGCTTTTCAGTATTAAGCTCTGATTCGCTCCTGTGTCACGTAATATTGTGATTTGGTGGTCAGGCTGACCCCCAATACTCACCATACCTTTGCTAATGAAAGGGTTATATCCTTTCATAATGAACATCTCCTGGGGCAATTCCTCTTTTAAACTCTTATACGGACGACTGTATTTACTTACTGTGAGGGACACCACTCTTCTGCCTTGCCTACACACTCTACTTAAGTGTCCAGGCTTGTTACACGTGTAGCATATTACCTGAGAAGGGAATCCTCGTCCTCTCGAACTACGTTGTCCATTATAATAGGATTCGCCACGTCTCCATTGTCCTGTACCTCGATTTCTAGATGTACTTCCTCCCTGACCCGAGGGTGCGCTAGCCTGACCCTCGAATGCGTCACCTCCCGACGGAGAAAATTCCACATACCCCTGACTTTGTCTGGCTATCGGCTTGCCAGTATATCCACGACCATCTTCACTGTTCCACGTATACTGTCTTTTACTACCCTGCAACTTTGCGTGACCTTTTTCTTTATGTTCCTGGAGACTTCTGTAAGCTTCCGTAATTACATCTGCTTTGTCCGCTGCTTCTAAGTGTTTTTATTCCTGCTTCTTGAACCTTAAACCTGGTGTCTGGAGTCACCAAGAATTTTTCCATTAACATCAATTGTTTTAAGTCTTCGAAAGATTCAACCTTTTCGGAACCCATCCATCTTTGGAATCTACGTTCCAAATCTCTGGCTGTTTCAGCATATGTGCTCCTCTGTGTTTTTACCATTTTTCTGAACCGCTTCCGGTAAGCTTCAGGTGTCAGTAGAAATGATCTTAATACGCTGTTTTTCACAGTCCAGTAATTTTTACAATCTTTTAGAGAGCTAGGTATAGGCCTCTCTCGCCGCCCCAGTCAATCTTATTTGCACCAATTGGGCCCAGTCCTCCTCTGGCCACTGCTTTAGTGTAGCAACTTTTTCAAAATGCTCAAAAAAGACTCGGACTCTTCTGGACAAAATTGCGGAACCTCCTTTTCACGTGCCTTGTGATCGTATGCTGCAGGCATAGGTATGCTCTCCGAGTGTACCTCTCGCCCTCGCCTCTGAGCAGCCACAAATTTATTTGCTTCGATTTCCATTTGCTTCGTTTTCTCCTTTTCTAATTCTACGCGCGTTTTTTGCTCACTCTCAAGTCGCACTTTCTCGCTCTCAAGTCTCAATTTCTCTTGCTCCAGATTCAGTTTCTCTAATTGAAACTGTCTCTTCCCTCTTAATTTGAGCTTCCAGTTTCAAATGTTCCAATTCATATTCTAAATTTCCACTCTTATGTGACGTATTTGAAGATACTTCCTCATTATCTGGTTCCCCACTTTCCTTTGCACTCACATCTAATCTTACCGCTCCCACGTCTTCGCGTCGAGACCTTACTTTATTTCCAAGTTCTTGTCTCATAGACCACTTTAGTCGACACCAATTCTATCTCATAGTCTTCGGCGATTTGCTTCAGCTGTTCTTTCGTACAGCTCTCCAAAATCAATGGGCCCTCTTTTGTTATAAATTCTTGGACACGATCCATGATGAAAACTTTACCTGGCTGGACACCTAGACGACTAGCAACGGGTGCTACAAGTGTACACAGTGTGTCTTGCTCAAAACTCTCCCGGACAGGCCCCCATATGTATTGGGATCGAACTGTCGACAACCCAACACATTTAAAATAGGTTTGTTCCGAGTGTTTATCTTATGTTTCGTTGTAATATAACGGGGTACATTAATCTGATCAGGTGTCAGCCTCAGTCGGACCTATTGTCAGGTGCAACACTTTGTGCTGAGGTCTGACAAAGGACAAGAAAATAAGATTGTATAAAAACTTCATCATGGATATATTCGGATATATCTAACCACCTTTATATACAATATAAAACATGTATATATATTAAGGCATTGTACATAAGTACAGATATATATATATAGACACCTGCGATCATGAAATGGTCGTCACTTGTCCGATGGTTCTTCCCACTTATAGATCATCCACTTTTCCGTAATTAGGACCACTATTCGGAAACTGTGTTATCTCAACGCCGACCTCTAACTATCAAAGACGGTGCCTTCCACGACCTCAGAGACGTCTTCCATGCCGCTAGGTCCTCACGTCCTTTTCCTTGGTGAGGGTGGAGCATACTGGAACAGTTGGGTCAGTTGGTCAAACATCCGAAAGCGACGACAGCATGTTGACTGAATGGAGGGGAGTAGATGTCTGTTTCTCCACCTGCTCCGGCCAGCACTCGTTACCTCGCCCGGTGCTTCTGATTGGCTAACAAATTCCCGCCACCGGACGAGCCATACCGAGCTGACTGTTAACGACCTCCATTATCGTTAACCTTGTTCTTCCTGTAATAATGAACGTATTACTATTAAATAACCGTGCCTTTATGCGACGAAATAACACGATATGGTATTTCGTAACACTAACTTTACATTGAAATTATAATATGAACTCTGGAGAAACCAGTTTTAATGTACAATACGTTAATACAAATGAACGCATCCGGCCTAGAACTTGCTTCCTTCGGAGCATTCTTTGTTAGCTTGGTAGAGAATGAATATCCTCCAGTAACATTAGTAACGGCTCCTTTCCCAGCATAATCCATATGCCACTTGAGTAGTCAGGTGTCCCAGCTCTTAAAACCTTTATCTGTGGCCATAGGAGCTCCGCCGTTATATAATATTTACTTTCCCCAGTTAGGGGGGAGACTGCACTAAAAACAAATCGGAACATCACGTTACCCCGTTCCGGAGACCCAGAAACGTTTACATCTGACACTTCACAGGGCCTGCCGCATGACCACAATTACTAAGGTATTTGTCGATTTGCAGAAATGCTGTAGCGCTCATGGACTACCAATACCTTGGCCAAGATGCGGATGATGGCCACGTAGTTGCAAGTGCTCAGCCTCCACAAACTGTGACCGACGGTATATTCAGCTTGCTAGGTTTAGCCCCGATACTTTCCCTTAATGCTAAACGTTTCTTCTTGCCAGTCTCTCCTAACCAAAGCTGAAGCATAACCTTGTGAATTTTCATTTATATATATTTTATTGGACTGGTGGGATAGAAGACAGACTAACAGAAGTATGGATAGAGAGGGGGGGGAGGGGGAAGAGGATTGAAATGTAACCAAATTTGTTAGAGCAACATTAACCATATATAATACACCAAAACTAAATGTTCAAATTATGGACCTGGATAATTGTTTACCACTCTGAAGTCGTTAACACATGGAGCACTTTAGACTATACCTATTAGAAGATCACCGCTTCAAGGTATAGTGTGTACCTATTAAAATTATTAGACGTTCCCTTCACTTATTGTACTTGGGTGGGAATATGTATCTACTACATAATGACCAACTGCGACTTGAAAGAAGTTTTTCCAAGTAACTTTCATTCCTCCATACCTGCAGTGCCGTTGTACTAGACGAATTTCGTGTCTAGTTGACCACAGCTGCAGTGCCGTTGTACTGATGCACCCTCGTACATACCTGAAATTGTGCATTAATATAAAAATACTAAATTAAACATCTTCATATAAAGCTTGAGAAATATCTCGCAAGACAATCAGCTCAGACTTTGGTTGATCTATAAAGCTGACTTACCACAGAATGGCAAAACCTCAGACATTACTCATCCACAGCCCGTTCTCAACAACGGTCAAGTGGTTGTTAACCCGGCAGCCAAACATGAACGTTCTCAACAACGGCCAAGTGGTCGTTAACCCGGCAGCCAAACATGAACGTTCTCAACAACGGCCAAGTGGTCGTTAACCCGGCAGCCAAACATGAACATTCTCAACAACGGCCAAGTGGTCATTAACCCGGCAGCCAAACATGAACGTTCTCAACAACGGCCAAGTGGTCGTTAACCCGGCAGCCAAACATGAACGTTCTCAACAACGGCCAAGTGGTCTGTTACGAACCCGGATCCAGCGTCCGAGCCTGGAGCAGTGACAACCACGCCATCTGTGGGTCAGCTCCCGAAACCCCCGCCAAACGGACGACGACACCTGGTGAGGACAGCGTGTACTGGCCTCGAGGACCAGTTTCCAGTCTGGTTCCGCGCTCAACACCGCCGCTCCTGACCTCTGGTGAGGTGGTGCTCCGACGACAGCGCCATCTATGGACTGGATACGTCAGGTGTTTGTGCCCGAGCCCGTAAGTGAGGTGTATTAGTGTCCCGGTTATTGATGACGTGTCTGCTTACAGAGCCGACCTGGGACCACTGTGATGGAAGTGGAGTCAGTCTACCCGAGGCAGCCAGTCTCCATACCTTGAACCTTGCTGCAGCTGTTGTGAAGTCGTCCCCCCGGAAGAACACTATGGTGTGTTAGCCTGCCAGTGGAGTGGCACTGTTGGAGACGATCATCCACTGGGGTACTGAAGACAGGAGAGTGATTTGTGGTGTCACACGAGGCTCCTGTCTAGGGCGTTCCCCTTTTATTGTTCGTGGAGTGGCCGTACCAGCCTTGTTGGCTCAGTACCTGCCAGCAGACCAGCTGGATGTGTGGTTGACGGCCTCCACGGCGGTGCCCCCAGTGGACCTGTGTTTTGGCTGACCTGTGGCCAGGGTAGGCTCAACTTCTTTGGAGAATTCGTTGTGAGGCCACGAAGAAGCACCAAGGACTCAGCACCGAGAGTTATGGCATCAGAGTCTTCAGCAGAAGACTACATTGTGAAGAATCCCCTTGTCAAGTGTTAATACCCCTCCCCCTTGTGCACTCATTTATTTTATATATTTAATCGGTGAAGGTAATAATTATAATATTAAGTTCTTAGCTTTCTTTCCCTACTCCCTTTAAGTTACTTGCATCACGGATCTCATCCCTTGATAGCCACTACTGGCTTGGGAACGGATATATATATCTTCCTCTAACAACATCAGAGTAAGGACCCCGTTGCGTCCCGAGAGGGCCGTAACATGGTCGTTAACCCGGCAGCCAAACATGAACGTTCTCAACAACGGCCAAGTGGTCGTTAACCCGGCAGCCAAACATGAACGTTCTCAACAACGGCCAAGTGGTCGTTAACCCGGCAGCCAAACATGAACGTGAAGAGCGCTTCACATTTAACGAGCCCTCGGTCTATAGTCGTCCGTGCACTGACCCACAACAGTTCACACATTTTAACACTATTTAAAATAGTTTTTGTTATGTGACCTATTATATATTATTTATTAGGCGAGGGAGACAGGTTGGAATACACTCACGTACTGTAATTTCCTTCAACAACTATCATAGAACTATACACAATTTAAACATACTTTAATTGTTAGTTATATTCGACAAAATATAGTACTTGGTTACACAGGACGTTAATGTTAATTAAGGCGTCTCTGGGGTTGGCGGCAGCGTGGACGACACTGACTCAGTATGGCTAGTTTCATTCACATGGGATGGCTCTTATGCTACTCTTGTTAGGTTAAAAGTCTTTGGTCCATATTTCAAGGATTGAAATCTGATAGTTCACAACAAACACCTTATAACTGCCAGAATTTAACTATTAATTTTGTGAACTATTTTCAGCTGCTCATGGTCGAACGTTAAATTTCACACTGTTGACACTCTAGCCGCTGTTGTGGAACAGTTAATCACATAGGAATTGTTTTAGAATTTAATTTTGTTGTAATTAGCTTCATCAAAAGTTTTAGGCTAGGTAAAAGTCTCTACTAATAGACAAAGGGATATTACACAATATTATATCATATGAGTAAACCGGAGTATATTTAATAATTTTAAATAAAGCTTTAACATCTTGTAATTATGCTTAGACAATCAGCCAATATAGACTATACTACGAAGAGAATACAATGTGATAAAATAACTAATCATCTAGAGTAACTTGCCTGTAAGCCTGGCGCAGGTAACCTCATGCACAGGACTGTCCAGGTGACTAATTTAGTAAAACCAATGAGGCGGGCGCTGAGCAGCACCTCTCCACACGCCGGCCCGCGCCACACTGCCCGCCGCGCCTCTTGACTACCTTGGTCTGATGGGTCAACTACCTGTGACGTCATTCACCTCACCTGACATGAGGCCGCCTCACATACAAATAATTCACAAGTAAAGTCACTTCAGCACTATTAATATAGAGTTTATTTCTATTAATGTGAAGTATGAGCAAGTGTGAGTATGTATTAAAGACACATACTTCACTACTGGACATTAAACCCACTACCACTTTCACCTAGTAGCTTGGATGCTCCATAACGCCTCCTGTAACTATTATGTTGGGGTCTAGGCCAGGGGCCAGGTACAGCAACCGGTTACGGTGCTCAGCGTCCTGTCTGTCTGTCTGTGTGTGTGTATACTCACCTAGTTGTGCTTGCGGGGGATGAGCTCTGGCTCTTTGGTCCCGCCTCTCAACTGTCAATCAACAGGTGTACAGGTTCCTGAGCCTATTGGGCTCTATCATATATACACTTGAAACTGTGTATGGAGTCAGCCTCCACCACATCACTTCCTAATGCATTCCATTTGTCAACCACTCTGACACTAAAGTTCTTTCTAATATCTCTGTGGCTCATTTGGGCACTCAGTTTCCACCTGTGTCCCCTAGTGCGTGTGCCCCTTGTGTTAAACAGCCTGTCTTTATCAACCCTGTCAATTCCCTTGAGGATCTTGAATGTGTTGATCATGTCCCCCCTAACTCTTCTGTCTTCCAACGAAGTTAGGTTTAATTCCCGTAGTCTCTCCTCGTAGCTCATACCTCTCAGCTCGGGTACTAGTCTGGTGGCAAACCTTTGAACCTTTTCCATTTTAGTCTTATGCTTGACTAGATATGGACTCCATGCTGGTGCCGCATACTCCAGGATTAGTCTGACATATGTGGTATATAATGTTCTGAAAGATTCCTTACACAAGTTTCTAAAGGCCGTTCTTATGTTAGCCAACCTGGCATATGCTGCTGCTGTTATCCTTTTGATGGATAACAACCAATGTCCCCCCCCTCATCAGGGGACAGGTCTGGCGTGATATCATCCCCCCAGGTCTTTCTCTCTCTCGGACTCTTGAAGTATTTCATCTCCCAAGTGATACCTTGTATCTAGTCTCCTGCTTCCTACCCCTATCTTCATTACATTACATTTGCTTGGATTAAACTCTAACAACCATTTGTTCGACCATTCCTGCAGCTTGTCCAGGTCTTCTTGAAGCCTCAAGCTGTCCTCCTCTGTCTTAAGGGGGCATATCATTCTAAATCGTTATAAATTAAAAGTTGTTCAATTTGCTTATAATTTTTTTTATGAAATGGTTATAGAAAGGGCTGCAACTGGTCCAAGTTTCACCATCACACCCTAAACAGAAAAGGAGAAAAAAAATACACAACGTATTATGCAACGAATGTTCAACATTCTCAAATAATCTCAGGGAACACATGTGTCAACTAAAATGTCTACTATGTGCTGTAGAAGCACAAACTCTTGTAATAATTGTAATATGTATGTGCAATATATTTATATTTAATTTTTTTTTTTCTTTTTTTTTTTTTCTTTTTTTTTTGGCCAATATTTTTTTCTCGTTTGTTATCAAGGGATTTGCATGAAACTTGCACACCTTGCTCAATGGATGCCTATCTGCAAGGGTGCCAATTATGAACGAAATCTGTCGAAGTCAAGCTCAGCTACAGGTGGCCGAACTTGGATCTTTATTTTACACTGGAAAGTAATTTACACCTTCAAATTACTTCAGAGCTTTCATTTATTAATCAATTTACATGCAAATTACACCTTATATGTAGCGTTTGTGCTTCTACAGACTCTAGTAGACATTTTAGTCCAAAGTCTATTTGTTGATTTTATAAAAATTTATAAATATCATATATTGCATATTTTTTTAGAAGGGTAACTTTGAAAAATTATATTATTGCACTAAACACTTTTTTGATAAAACTGATCACTAGAATCCTTTATTATGTGCTTAATTTAATATCTGAGTGTTATAGAAATGATTTTAGTTGACACATGTGTTCCCTGAAACTATTTGAAAATTCGTTGCATAATTCGTTGTTTATTTTTTTTCTCCTTTTCTGTTTAGGGTGTGATGATGAAACTTGGACCAGCTGCAGCGCTTTCTATAACCATTTCATAAAACAATTTATAAGCAAATTGAATTACTTTTAATTTTACATTGATATGCCCCCTTAATCCTTCTCATAATTTTGGCGTCGTCAGCAAACATTGAGAGGAATGAGTCTATACCCTCTGGGAGATCATTTACGTATATCAGAAACAGGATAGGTCCAAGTACAGAGCCCTATGGGACTCCACTGGTGACTTCACGCCAGTCTGAGGTCTCACCCCTCACTGTAACTCTCTGCTTCCTATTGTTTAGGTACTCCCTTATCCACTGGAGCGCCCTACCAGTTACTCCTGCCTGTTTCTCTAGCTTATGCATCAACCTTTTATGGGGTACTGTGTCAAAGACTTTCCGACACTCCAAAAAAATGCAGTCCGCCCACCCTTCTCTTTCTTGTTTAATCTTTGTCACCTGATCGTAGAATTCTATCAATCCTGTAAGGCAAGATTTACTCTCCCTGAACCCATGTTGATGGGTTGTCACGAAGTCTGTTCTCTCCAGATGTGTTACTAGGTTTTTTCTCGCAATCTTCTCCATCACCTTGCATGGTATACAAGTTAAGGACACTGGCCTGTAGTTCAGTGCCTCTTGTCTGTCACCCTTTTTGTATATTGGTACGACATTAGCAGTCTTCCATATTTCTGGTAGGTCCCCCGTTTCCAGTGACCTACTATACACTATGGAGAGTGGTAGGCAAAGTGCTCCTGCACACTCTTTCAATACCCATGGCGAGATTCCATCCGGCTCAACAGCTTCTCACACATCCAGCTCCAATAGGTGCTTCTTGACCTCATCTCTTGTAATTTCGAACCTATCCAAGGTCACCTGGTTTGCTGCCACCTCTTCTAGCGCCGCGACATCTCCCTGTTCTATTGTAAAGACCTCCTGGAACCTTTTGTTGAGTTCTTCACACACCTCTTTGTCATTCTCTGTGTAACTGTCCTCGCCCACCCTAAGTTTCATCACCTGTTCCTTCACTGTTGTCTTCCTCCTGATGTGACTGTGTAGTAGCTTGGGTTCGGTCTTGGCTTTATTAGCTATATTTTCATATTTATTAGCTTTATTTTCATACCTTTTCTCAGCTGCTCTTCTCACACTGACATACTCGTTCCTGGTTCTCTGGTATCTCTCTCTACTTTCTGGTGTTCTGTTATTACGGAAGTTAATCCATGCCCTTTTGTTTTGCTCCTTTGCTTTCATACATTCCTTATTAAACCACGGATTCTTCCTTTGCTTCTCTGTTTTTTCCTGTCGGGCTGGGACAAACCTGCTTACAGCCTCCTGACATTTTTGGGTGACATAGTCCATCATGTCTTGTACGGACTTGGTTCCGAGTTCTGTGTCCCAATGTATATCCCATTGGAATTTTTTCATTTCCTTATAGTTTCCCTTTCGGTACGCCAGCCCTTTGGTTCCCAGTTCTTTTTTGGGGGTGATAATTCCCATAGTTCTGTGTCCCAATGTATATCCCATAGGAATTTATTCATTTCCTCATAATTTCCCTTTCGGTACGCCAGCCCTTTGGTTCCCAGTTCTTTTTTGGGGGTGATAATTCCCAGCTCAACCAGGTACTCAAAGCTCAATACACTGTGATCACTCATTCCCAAGGGGGCTTCCAACTTAACTTCCCTTATATCCGACTCATTTAGGGTAAATATCAGATCAAGCAAGGCTGGTTCATCCCCTCCTCATTCTTGTCGGTCCCTTGACGTGTTGACTTAGAAAGTTTCTTGTTGCTACATCCAGCAGCTTAGCTCTCCATGTGTCTGGGCCTCCATGTGGGTCTCTGTTCCCCCAATCTATCTTCCCATGGTTGAAGTCTCCCATGATTAGAAGTCTGGATCCGTTTCTGCTAGCCACAGAAGCTGCTCTCTATTATATTGATGGTGGTCAAGTTGTTTCTGTCATATTCCTGTCTGGGTCTTCTGTCATTTGGTGGGGGGTTATATATGACTACTATTATAATTTTCTGTCCTCCTGTTGCTATGGTGCCTGATATGTAGTCACTGAAACCTTCACAGTTCTGAATTACCATCTCTTTGAAACTCCAACCTTCTCTTAGTAGCAGAGCTACCCCACCTCCTCCTCTCCCTTCTCTCTCTTTCCTCACTACATAGTAGCCCTGTGGAAACACTGCGTTTGTTATGATTTTCGTTAACTTTGTTTCTGTGAGTGCTATTATGTCTGGGTTTTCTTCTAGTGCCCATTCTCCAAGTTCACTTGTTTTATTTGAAATCCCGTCTATGTTAGTGTACATCGCTTTGAAGCTCACTTTCTTCTGTTCATTTTCATGTCCATTTCTTGGCAAGCATTCTGCTGGTGTGGGAAGCTGTTCCATGGGTGAGAGGATCTGTGAGGTGGTTTGCAGGGTCTCAGAGGATTTTGGGGTGGGGGGTGGCGGTTGAAGGGAAGGGGGGACAGGTAGGGTGTGGGTTAAGGAGGTAGGTGTGTGTGTGTGTGTGTGTGTGTGTGTGTGTGTGTGTGTGTGTGTGTGTGTGTGTGTGTGTGTGTGTGTGTGTGTGTGTGTGTGTGTGTGTGTGTGTGTATTTACTGTGTGCCTGTAGGGTCGGGATCACTATAGCCCGTGCTACATGGACATTCCCTTCCGGGTACATAAACCCACTAACTCACCCACCTAGTAGCTTGGAAGCTCCATAACACCTTCTGTTGAGTTCAACCCCAGCAAGCACAACTAGGTAAATACAACTAGATGAATACAGGAGGCTTTACCGGCAGTGACCATTACCTGTAGCTCCCTCATGCTCACCTGTAGCTCCCTCATGCTCACCTGTAGCTCCCTCGGACACACCTGCAATAGAAAGGCCCTTTTAAGTATGTTTCGAGCAAATTAACTAGTGCATAAGACTTTAAAATATTTGTTCACATCTATACAAGTACAAATATGTAAAGGATATTTGTAGACATTCTGGAAATAGAAAAGGAATAGAATGCAATCATAACCATTCCCCCAAAAATGTCAAAATATACTAAGGAAAGGAAAATGTAGCTTTGAATCAACTTGCAGATTTCTCCATCCTGACATGTACGAATCCTTACTCGAGAAAAAAAATGCTACGCCCTCAGGTGTCCATATTTTCATGCCGAAGGCACATAACGCTAGACAGTGGCAAGCAAGAAAATGGCTTTGGAGAAAAGCCAACAATTTATTTTATACCCAGGCGAAAGAGGTTTTAAAAGGTTGAACAGTGTGTATGGAACTGGTTGACCCAGTTGCATACCAGAATCACACATGCAATTACACCCCACAACAGAGCTACAGTTACAACAGGCAACAACCCTGCAACAATCAGTACTGGTCAAAATATAACCGACATTCCCACACACAATGGACCTCCCGGAAAATTCTTCGTCAAATTACCCCAAATAGAGTAACATCGTTCATCTTTACCGACATACAAGATCTGAAAACAAATGCAAAAAATAAGTACCGTTCCTTAACTGCCTCCCTCACCGAGTCAAATGCAGTATTTGGCCCTTTCACAGAACCCCATGCAGGGGAACTCTTTGACAGTGAGATCTGGATACCAGAAAATAATCTATATAGATATGATAGGGTAAATAGGCCACATGGAGGAGTAGGTTAGTATACAAGAGAGGACATTGTATGCGCTGAGCTTCTTAACGCTGCAAATGAGGTGGTAGTTAACTCTATTGGTAGTAAAAAAAAAAATTGGTTATAATTCTAATAAACAAACCTCCAGACACAACGGCTGAGGAATTCACAAATCAGATAAAAGCGAGAATAGTCTCGATAATCTGGTAAACCCAATAAATGATATCTTCCTAGGTGACTTCAACCTGCCCAGTCCAAGTTGGAAACTAGCGATCAAGAATACTATACCACGAAATCTATCTGAACAGAACCAACCATAGAGTAGAGAACAACTTAGATTCTGTGACAAATTTTCACTCATCCAGCAGGTAAGAGTCAACTAGTTACGAAAATATTTTAGATTTGAACATCACAAACAAAGGAGATAATCAAGGACATTACAATCTCATATACCACATACTTAGATCACAAGCTCATTGAAGTGCAAACTAACATCAATACCTGTAATAGGCCTAAAACAATGATCATGTATGACGGGTTATTCAATAAATTCAGTTTTAATAAAAGGATAGACTGGGAAAAGATATACAGGGAACATAAAAAAAAATTCATTGAATGTTTTAAGTAATAATAATCCCACACAAGACATAGAACAACTGACTTCCAAAGAATATAAAGTGTCTAAAACTTGGTCCTTTGTTGAAAGCCAGAAAGAGGACCAACGTAGAAAGAAAAATCTGTTGATTATTTAAAAAAATATATAAATTATAAAAAAAAACTAAGGAGACACGACTATCTCAACAATAAAAAAATCAAATAAACGGAGTTCTACAAAATCTAACAAAGATTAAAGCAATCATATCAAATTGAAGAAATGCAATTAGAACATAAAAATAGAATTCAAGAGAAGGAAAACAAAATATTCCTTCACATATGCGAAAAAAAGCAAAATCACTGGCAGTATTGGACCTATTCTTACAAGTGAAAGGTCGAACAGAGGATGACAAAGAAATTACTGAAATCCTAACAAAAACAGGAGGGGGCATGTTTAGCACCCCAATAAATATTCAAGAAGCTGTCTGTATCATCCATGAAAGCGGACGATCCAGAAAGCTTCTTTATGCGTGATTTCCAAACTCCTGAAAATATAACCGATATAAATACGAATTCTGAAGATTTTGGAGGAGAAATATTTATAAAGAAATGCTAATTGCCAGTAGCATAGTGTGGAGAAAGAGCTTGCACACAGGGGAGATACAAGATTCGCTTAAATCAATAGATTTCATAATTTTGCTCCTCTTTACAAGGGAGGAAGCAAAGTAATGGTTGAGAATTATACACCAGTCGCACTTAGGTGCCACATAATAAAATTATTTGAGAGCGTGATTAGGAGGCAGGTCTCTAGTTTTATGGAGACCTGTGACCACCTCAACCCAGGTCAACGTGGATTTAGATTGGGATGATCATGCCTCTTGCAGTTACTTTACCACTATGACAATCACTGAGGCATTAGAAGAAAAACAGAATGCAGATTTGGTATACGCGGACTTCACAAAGGCATCCGATACATGTGACCATATATTGTGATAGCACACAAAATAAGGTAAATGGAAATATCAAAGTAGGACGGTGGTATTAAAATTTATGTGGAAGAGAACACACAGAGCAACAGTAAACCATATAAAAGAGTTCAAGCACAGTTAAAAGCTCTACCGCAGGGTACAGTCCTTGCACGACTTTTTCCTCATGCTCATATCAGATATAGACATATACAAGTGACAGAGTCGTATCGACTTCTGCAGATGACAAAAATCAGCATGACAATTAATTGATAATTGAAATTAATTAATTGAAGACATTGATAAACTACAAACAGATATTAATTAGGTTTTCGACTGGGTGGAAGAATGTTGTTAAAGAAAAATTTCAGGTACTCTGGTATGCTAAGAATGAGTACATTAAACAAAATACAGTGCACAAAACACAATCAAATCTGCCCGTAGTAGAAAAGCATAATGTAAAGGATCTGGGAATAATAATGACTGACGACCTAACGTTAAGGAGCATAACAAAGCAATTTTAACATCAGACAGAAAAATGATAGGATGGATTATGAGAAACGTTAAATCCAGGGATCCCCTCACAATGGTTGTACTATTCACATCACTCCTGCTGTGTCATTTGTACTGATCAATACTCGCTTCACCCTTCAGAGCAGGAGAGATTGCCGAAATAGAGTGAATACAGAAAATATATACGGCATAGAAAACGATAAAGCACCTAATTTATTGGGATCATCTCAAAGAGCTCTAAATGATCTCCCTAGAAAGGAGATGAGTGAGGTATCAAATAATATAGAAATCTAAAATATTGGAGGGCCAGGTCCCAAATCTACACAGTAAAATAACAACATACTGGAGTTAACGATATGAACGGAAAATTCAGTTTAGAACCATTGAAGAGTAGGCCCAAAGGCACAGAGAACACAGTATAAACATCAGAGGTTCACAGTTGTTCAACATACTCCCAGCGAGCATAAGAAATATTGCAGCCCGTCCTCCAAACAAAGATCTAAAAGTGATTCCATGCACCTGCCAAACCCCCTGGTTATGAATGAAAAGCGGTTTACACACGACTCACAACTGCTGACGTTCGAACATATCCGGAACAAGTGCTTCACTGACGAATTTTGTTCGAATCACAACGCTATGAATGCTTCACCCACGTACTACAAATACAAATAATCGCCAACAGAACCTAAACACCTAACCTAACCTAACCTATGCCTATATATACACAATATGCCAATATATTATATTAATTTATACTTGAGAAAATTCCCGTTTTGAATAAACAGCATGTTAAAATTGATGAATGCGTCTGTGGGGGCGACCACTGGATGTAATGGACTTGAGTCGAGGACGGGTTGAAATATTGCTGTAACAAATTTGGACATTTTCAAGAGAAAACTTGACATTTTTCTTCAAGAAGTGAAGGATCAATCGGGCTGTGGTGGATATGTGGGCCGCTCCAAGCAACAGCCTGCTGGACCAAGCCCTCATGAGTCAAGCCTGGTCCTCCGGCCGGGCTTGGGGAGTGGAAGAACTTCCTGAACGCCATCCAAGTAAAACACTAAATTTGTAATATAAACAAAAGCTCTGATTATGTAAATACGCTCTTGTCAAATGTAGTCGTGTGTCATTGTCTGGCGAGTAATTATTCTTGGAATAATGGCACACACAATGGCCCTGTGTGCACTGCTTGGAGATTAGGGCAGATATTGACAGGCTAATGAAGCAGGTGAAACCATAATGGAGGGCAAGGTGTCTCGCAGGGATCCAAAGGAAAAGCGCCATCGAGATAGCTGGCGAGTGGTGGACCAATTGAGTTAAGGCGGCAAAGGACGTCTAAGAAATCAAGAACACTTGTTAAAACGTAGAACCACTTCAGTTGAATGGGATAAGACCATGTGAGGTAACTAAGCAGAGAAGCTGAGCATCACACCAAAATTCTGGACATGTGTTAGGGGCTTGGCACATGCGCTGGTTAGGCGAAACCTTTTCTATAAATGCAAGCGTTTGGGTATGTTCACTGCGGGCAAGACAAAGTTAATAGGAAATAATGTGACGCAACATGATCAAGCCCACTGTCTGCGTCTTGGTAATCAATATTCACCAAGCTAGAAGCAAAGAGGAATTAAAATATAGTTGCAATGACCAAGGTATTGTACGAGTAATGCAACTCCATTATTGAATAACTGAAAAACTTGCATTATTAAGAAGACAATGCATGCTAGTTGCATTATATACCAGGGGTGTGGCAGCTTTTGCAGACAGAGTTAATGTAATGTTTTAAGTACGTAGGACTGTTGTAGGCATCACAGTAATAGTGATATGGTTATGGCCATTCGAAGCTGTGGCTGCTGGTGTAGCTGCTTCAACGTGAATTAGGTCGATGTACTGTTGCAATATACAACATAGGAGAAAGTACGAGGTAGTGAATCAAGAACTTCATCACTTATCAAATGGAGGAGGAAAAGTGGTAATACACACGAGTAGTCAGATTGTGGTCACACCGAGGTGTGGTCAAAGATTAAGAGAGCCTTAGGTTGCATAAGCCAATGTTACAGCCAAAAGGTCACAAAGGTTGATCCAAAGTTCTTGGAAACAAATAGATAAACATTTAATGTAATTATAGCGTCCTTGGGATGCTGGGTGTAGTGAATGCTATGACCAGCTGGAGGGCAGTCTTGTGAAGCTGCGGTTTCATCAAGTATTCCTCTTTATCTGCTTGTGGCAGTGACAGACACCAGCCTTATGTGGGGACCCGATGTGATCTTGTTGACTCCAGTAGAGTCTGCATTGTGTGAGTATTGTATGGGAGTAACCGGGTGTGGAGTGTTGAAGTGACGATTCGGGGTTAGGAACTGAAGTCGAGGTTACAAGTTGTAGATGATAGGCAGGTTTGTCTAGGGCGTTTATTGCCAAGGGTTGCCAATTTCCAATACAAACCTATTGGTACACCTCAAGGGTCTAGGTGGAGAAAAATAGATTGTATGAAGTTAAATTTCAGGAGGCTAATGATATACAGTAGGGTAAATATTGTATTGAGAACAAATGTAGGCTTGAGTCTACGACAGACAACAATAAATGAAACCACTAACAAACGTCAATGTATGAACAAAACACGGAACAATTAACAATATTATAGAGGATACCCATTATTTTACACTAATATATTTCGGTCGAGGATGGGCAGTCGCAATACGTCTAGAAATTAAATGCAGTGTGAGAGTGGGACTGAAAGTTTTGCTCAGCAAACTGTTGAGAGAATTAAATGGAAAATGATCTACCTAATAATAGAAGTTGCACATCCATCAAACTTTAAAAGAGAAGAGAACAGCTTTTATGGAAAGTAATATCTAGAGCTTCTAGGTCTAACAAACAGACTAATTTGAGTACAATAAACTTCATTTGCTATACAGGAAATTAGTTTTAAATTTCTGACTGCTTCATTAAACAAAATAATATTGTGCCAACACAGTAAGATAATATAGACTTGTGTAACAGGGAGACACTGATAAGTAGAATCTTAAAAGGGAGAGAGTTAAGCAACAGTGATCATGAGGAAATTACCTTAAGACACGAAAAAGTTATTTGAGAGAAACTTAAGGCGCCAGACTTTTCTCACATCTGATTCATATATTTAGGGGTTCCTTGGGAATTTTAAATTTGGCAGACCTGAACATGGGAGTTGGGCAGTTCTTGGGCCTTGTCTTGTTTACCGAGGTGGCTAGTGGATTATGATGTAATGTTTTTATTTAAAAAAAAATACAAATAAAGCCCAGAAGCGTGGTATGCTATAGATTGATGATTTAAAATAGTAGTGACCCAAAATGAGTAACCATGGCACTAAAAAACCTAATCAGAAAACAGAAGGCTCAATACAAACGAATTATGACAAGAATATTTAAGAAAATGTACGAATTTTAGGGCAATCAAAGAAAGCCTTTAGTGTTTCACCAGATTAAACAAAGATTACAGACAACACCTAGCTATTAAAAAGTAAGTTCAGTAACTGATAATGAAAATAATTTAAATTACGAAATTATAAGAAAGTACCAAAGAACTTTATGAATACAGCAGCACAAATCTACGTAGAATGTGCAGATGACGTCCTGACAAGTTTAGTGGTTACCAGAGAGGAAATTATTGAACAAACATACAAATATAAAAGGACGCAATGGCGATCACAGGAGGTGGTGGTAAGCAGCCGCAGCCACAAGGTCACCTGACCATAAGGCTGCCAGGATGTCCCCAAGGGACTGAGTCAGAGATTGCAAGTATTTCAAATACAATGTTTATATGAAACTCTGTGGGTTAATTTTTTACTTTAATCATCATAAAGTTAAGTGAGCAATACTTTCGAGCGTTTCCTGCACCATTTTTTTTAAATAGCTAAAATATATTTAAAATTTGGGATGTTGTTACAATACCCCGGGAGTTACCCCGGTATTGTTACCCCGTAACAATACCATGTTACGGGAGCCGGTCGGCCGAGCGGACAGCACACTCGACTTGTGATCCTGTGGTCCTGGGTTCGATCCCAGGCGCCGGAGAGAAACACTGGGCAGAGTTTCTTTCACCCTATGCCCCTGTTACCTAGCAGTAAAATAGGTACCTGGGAGTTAGTCAGCTGTCACGGGCTGCTTCCTGGGGGTGGAGGTCTGGTCGAGGACAGGGCCGCGGGGACACTAAAAAAAGCCCCGAAATCATCAAGATAACCTCAAGATAACCCCTGAACATGTTTTTTTCTCTCTCTTTAGAGCCAGCTATGTTTATACGTTCTGCTTGTAGGGGAATCTGGCTCCAAGATATTGATGATAAATCTCATATGTCATTCGAAGGACCATCCTTAAGAAAAGGAAATAATTGGAGAACTAGTGCCTATAGATCTCGAATGTAAGTATGATGGAAATCTATTACTGTATAATGAATGAACTGTAGTTATAATAAATTACGAAGCCTAATCCCTCCACACACTTGGGGGGGGGGGTTGATAAGTACAGAGAAAGTAATGCATTTCAAGTACAAAGAAATGAAGATTAATGCACATGATATATTGAATATGAAACTTTGAAGATTTTAAATAATCTTTGGATTAATAAAATACAATATTTTACAAACGACAAGAACGAAATAACAGCTTAGCTGTATGAAGGAAAGCTACCATGCATCAGGATATATTCGTCACAAGAAACTTGTTTCATCAGCCCATCCTGGGAACACTCGATCAAGGCGGCATCATATCTTCCTTATTATCAGCAGTTCCAAGCTGAAAGGCGAGTAGTATGTAGAAATCGCCTAGAGAGTTATAATACCACATATATTTCTAAATTAGATGTGGTAAAGCCCTGTAAATACACTTGCTGGTTATTTATAATGGTCGTGCAGCATAACGACAAATCGTCCTACCTATTATGTTAAATGTGATCACAAAAAACAGGGGAATTGGACTTGGAGATTTGCCGATACTGATGTCTGCGATATGATGAAGCAGTCTCGTCTTCCTAGCGTCTGTAGTGGGATGGATGGTGGGTTGATGACGTGGTAATTTGACCAGCTTCCAGACAATCTCTCTAGCTTAATGGTGTCGCTTGCCAGTCCTTCCTCCTTCCCGGGTAGCTCATGATGCGCAGTTTTGCTATGGCGCGCTTAATATTATCTATGATTTAATTAATATCCCAGTTTATAGGAACTAAAGATTATCAGGAATTACAGAGAATTGATTTGTCTTATTTGACAATATTCAAATTCTCATTTCTTAGCACTTTCGCGTTCCGTGGAAACGCGCGGTTGACAGGGGGGTCGTGGCCTCTGCGTGCGGGTAAGCGCGCGGTGACACCCAAATGTGTACACTCGTTCCAGCTTTCTCACCTTAATTCTCGTGCTACGTCGCTCGTTTTGGTATCATTGTGTTCGCAATTAAATTCTCTACAGGTGTGTATAAATATAATGTCCAAAAGCCTAGCGTGACTCCCAACAGCAAAGCCTAAAGTCGGCAAAAACGCACAAAATCAGTAACGTGTTCTCGTTTCATTTTTTTACCTTAATTCTCGTGCTACGTCGCTCGTTTTGGTATCATTGTGTTCGCAATTAAATTCCCTACAGATGTGTATGAATAAAATGTACAAAAGGCTGGAGTGCCTCCCCGCAGAAAAGCCTAAAGTTACCCGTGAACGAGCACCATTTTGTACATTGCAACCTAATGTTCAACTCGTTCAATTTGATAACATCAAATTTCGTGCTACGTCGCTCGTTTTGGTATCAAATTGTTCGCAATAAAAAGGCGAGTATTTTAAAACTAGTCCCAGAATAATAGAGCAATAACTGGACTTTTAACAAATATTTTAATTCTGGACGCTCATCATCACAAATTTATTTATATCTTTCCAGTGTTCTGACATAAATATTTGTGTTACATCTTTCATTTTGGTATCAAATTGTTCGCAATAAAACGGCGCGCATTTTAAAACTAGTCCCAAGATAATAGGGCAATAAATAGAATTTTAAATATTTTAATATTCGGACCATAGGCCTATTTATAATATTTCAAGTGTTTGGACATCAAGTTTCATGTTATATCTTTGATTTTGGTATCAAATTGTGTGCAATCTAAAGGCGCTTATTTTAAAACCACTACCAGATTGATCTGATAAAATTTAAATTTTTAAAAAATATTTTAATGAGTGACTCAGTACTGCGTCGTTGGAACACATTCAGTAGAAAAATGAGTGACGAGATAGTCAGTCTGTGGAACGCAAAAGTGTATTAATAATTAAATGAACGTTGTTCAATATGAGAGAGTGCTGGATATAAATTCAGTCGTAAGTAAATGCACTGGGATAGCAATTCGTAATTGCAAGAATTACCACCATCTAATAAACAATACTATATAAACAAATATAAATGTATTATCTGCTTCAATTCACGAAGTATATTTATGCAATAGAGTTATTAAATAATAATACTCATTAAAGAATGTGAAATAAGCAGAATTTAATATAATTCTGAAGAATGTAAATATTTTCCCTTTCGTCGTGTGATCTGATGCAACACGTGACTAGAATTTGTGGGGAAATGAGGCGTTATTATGAGTTAATTAAATAATGTTAATTTCACTACTCTACTGGTTAGTCGTGTTAGTAAAATTATATTACACAGTACAAGAATAGTTTAAGGTACTGAATATTAGTAATAAAGTGCTGGATATTTCCAACACTGCTATCATACCCCTTTAAAGCTAAACCAAATAATAGAAATTCGCTTGTGTTACTCTAAACAACGAGCTAAACTTTCCGAAGTTCTTTAGCACCTGAACATCAATTTAGTGGTTAAAAATAACATAATTAAGCCCATTTTAAATCAGGAACTCGCCCCTGTCTTCAGCAGGGTGAGTGAGTGTGTTTTCGATCTCAAGAGCACTCCTTGTGCTCTTGTTACATTGGATGTGTGAAGCTTTGACAATCTAGTAAATCTCTGAGTTCGCACTTATCAACATTATGCGATTAGAATGGGCCCAACAATCCAATGCATTGCATTAATATGATTTTAATGCATTGCATTTACATTGCAGTGTTGCATCCTCAACGGTGCTGTTTTTGGCCTCAGTGTAGCATTCTTCCACCACATGCTGCTGCCGGGACTGAAGCAGGTGCTGGGGCTCTTCCTGGATGAGGAAGTGGGGCCAGTGTGGTCGTTTGTGCTGCCCATCCACACCAACCCATCCTCTTCAAAATAACGTCACTTTTCGCTTATATGCGCGCTATGGCCGAAAATGGACGGAATGTTAAATGAAATCGGCTCACAAAAGTGATGTACTGTCCCGTTTTCTGTTTGAGTCCTCTGGCTTACTCAGAAAGGTTAGGAGAGGAAACTTTTAATTAACATTTTTCATGACGTCTTGAAACTTAAGGAGAATTTCCTGCCCACCTAACCTACCAGCGGACACTACACTTACTGTTTTGGAAAAAAAAGATCCAGACTATACTTTAATTTTTTTCCATTTTTAAATTACGTCCATATTCGTCCATACGGGCAAATGGCCAATTCAGCCGTAATTTGTAGGAGGACAGGTTGGGCCATGTTCAACACATTGTGGGTCTTGCCACTCCTTGTGCTCTCTAGGATCATTAACACCATATGGTTTCAAGACAGTTGACAATGCATATCCCCTAGCGCCTAGGACGTCCCCACCTGATTAGCAATATCAGTAAACTTGTAACCGATATTCTTATCTCCATCTTTGACCAGTTTCTTTTTCTCATACAGGCTAGCTTGACGAAGCTGGTGCCTCTGGTGGGTGTAGATTTGATCCTGAACGGTATTCACCTGTGTATGCTTAATGTACTCTATGCCTTTGAGTACAGATGGTTCAACATGGGTTGGGAACTATACAAGAGATTAAGTTTCATCGAGGGGAACTGGCCGTACTTCATTTGGTTTGGCCTTCCCTGGCACTTATCACAATGTATCAATCTTCAATGTATATTAGTGATTGCCTCTGCTGTGTCACTTCCTGTTTTCATCATCAGGGCCAACGAGGCTGATCCAGTGCTCAACTCCAATGGTTGTCAAATGCATTTGTTTTCTTGGTGGTTGGTGTGTCCAACCGCATCATCCAGATTCTAGTCACAAGATATCCTCCACCGACCCCCAGCAAGACTCCTCAGCCATCTCCTTATCGCTCTACTTCCATTCTTCCCAGTAGACGTTATGAAGATTTTTTTTCCTCAGTGGGAATTGCTTCAGACATTTGAAGCTGTTTTATTTTCTGTGACCAAAGCAAAAGTTGCTTCACCAAAGATGCAACAATATTTCATATTAATATTGCTTGGCCGGCAGTTGTTCTGTTGTATACTAAGAATTATTTTGACCACATGTTGATTGATGATGATTTAGAGATACCATCTCTCTTCCCCAGAAGTGGAGTTACATGTATTAATCCCCATGGATTTTTATATCCACATAACTTGGTCAAATAGGTAATCGACGGGGGTGGTTTTTTACGCCCCCTTACTCACTCAACTGGAACTTGTTCCATCAGCTATGAGAGTGTTATTTGGCTGCCTCTCTTGCCATCTTGTGCAAGGGACTATAGTTAGCAATAGTATCTATGAGGAAAATATGCGAGTGTATAGTAATTTTAAGGTTTTATGAGTGGCTTGTGAGGTCTATGAGAAATATAGATCAAGAAATGTGAATGTACTTAAAAAAAAAAAATGGAGTGAGACATTGACAGTATGTGAAGAATTTTTAAGCTGATAAATGGTTCATGAGTAAATGGATGTAAGGAAGCCAGACAGCTGAATGGACAGCGCTTCGAATTCGCAGTCCTGAGGTTCCGGGTTCGATCCCCCGGTGGAAGCGGAAACAAATGGGTCGAGTTTCTTTCACCCTGATGCATTTGTTCACCTAGCAGTAAATAGGTACCTGGGAGTTATACAGCTGCTACGGGCTGCTTCCTGGAGATGTGAAACAAAAAATGAGGCCTTGTCGAGGAGGCTAAGCCCCGAAATCATCTCAAGATAAGTCTCAAAATAAGATACATGCCAGTTTATATAATCATAATATTAATGGGAGAGAGCCAAAACATATTGCTAAGTGAAGGAGTTTTGATGAACGCAATTTGATCAATTCAGCCCAAATTAACCAATGTCACAATATTTTTAATGTTAGCACTGACCTGCACAAACTAGACCCATATTTATATATTGTAGTTACAAATTGTAACGACCTACTTAGTGAGGAAGGCAGGCTCGTGATTCGTCTATCTTCACCTGACCACAGTACAGTGAGGTAACGACATAGGGGGGGGGGGGGATCAGTTATATATAATTTCTCTCTAAGCTCTTTACTCTTAGAACGTCAGCCCCACTCCCATCCTGGCGTTTTATACCGGGAAGAGACGGAAGGCCTTCGTCAGTGATGTGAATTGGCGATCAGAGCACTATCCAGATAGAAAGCTTTCTTCCATCGGCACTGACCCGATGAAGGGGACTTTCTTCACTCCTGGTGCCAGTTAAACAGCACCATGTTCCACCCAATCAAGGTTCGGTTCCGAGGAACCTACACCAAGGCCGAGATTCTGGCCCTCTTGACGGCGAGCTCATAGGACAAGTATTATTTTCCGGGAATTGTTTTTCCTGGGGTCTGGGCCTAACCTAACTTCCACTATTTTAGGAACTCCTTGACCTTAGCTATTACCCCTCACAGAGCAGCCATGAGACCCCCCATAACAGTAGACCTACTTTAGAAGCGAAGGGGGAAGGTGCGAGAGTGACGGCATTTGTGAACACTGGCAGTAAAGCAAATTTCATGAAAAATTCAGCCTTCAACAAGTTGAGACATGCTGGAAATGAGACATTTTACACAACGCCTTAGCAGTTGAGGAAATAATTTGACTGCAGTTAATGGGCAAAAGATAGACGTCTTGGGACAGGATAACTTTGACATAAGTAAGTTTTCTAGAGACATTTTAATCGGTATGGATTTCTTGAATAGATTTGATTACTCCTAGTCTGCACAAAAGGTGCGAGGAACTGCAGATTGCGGCTGGGAAAGATTTTTTATGTTGAGATGGTCGACCATCCTCCATTAGTGGCTTTAATTAAAAGGAAGCAGAAGTATAGCGTAAATTACCCAAAATTACTTTTCATGTCTCTTCCAGACACTGATAAGAGGTCATGTGGGATATATGCACTGACCAAGCAAAAGTTGCCCACCACATTTTGTAAAATTCCTTAAAGTGTCCATGGGATGTCACATCCTACCAGGAAATACCCTACAGGTGGCTGGAAGATGTCAAGTAATAATTCCTCACCATCTAATTGTGGTGCCTGATTAAGGTGCACTTATTCCAATCAACATCTCTCGTAAAACCTATTGCTTCATAGCAGGTAATAGAGTATCTTGGGGAACTCTGGTGAACAATACAGAAATTTTTCACCACGAGTCATCTGAAAGGCCAACTATCATAGCACAATTTAGTGCATTAAATGTTACCGAGAAAAAGAGACCATTGAAGAACATAAATAAGAAAGGTTATAATATTACACAGGATTTAGAGAAATAATTATCAGCGCTAGATTTGCAACATGTTCCACAGACAGAAAACTGTTGAGAGGGATTTTATGGAAATTCCCGAAATTGTTTGCAACCGAGGATGACCAGATTGATTTCCTAGATAGGATTTAGCACACCGTCCCAACAGGTGACTACGCGCCTGTTTACACCCTGCAGTGGAGGCTCACGGAACAGGCAAAGAATGTTACCCAGCGTAAGTGCCAGAAATTGTTAGAACAGGACATGATAGAGCCTAGTATGTCACTATGGTTGTCTCCTGACGTGTTGGTTCGTAAACCGGAGGGTAGTTACCGTTTTTGTGTGGACTACCGGAAAGTGAACAAAATTACTAAGGGTGTTGTTTATGATTTACCCTGAATTAAGGATATAAGAGGCCAATTCGGGGCAGCAAAATACTTTTCCAATATTGATGCCAAGTCTGCATATTGGGCAATACTGGTGGCTGAGAAAAAGGGAAAAGACAGAATTTTCTGATGGCAGGCACACCTACCAATTTTGTAGGATGCCTTTTGGCCAAAAGACAGCCCCTTCATTTTAGAGGGCCATTAATTACATAGTCCAGTCTTGGGAAGGCCCTCGCTACATACCTGGATGATGATGTGATATATTCCAGGACGTTTGGTGAACACTTATGAGACTCCATTGAGACAATTTGTTAGATTGACCAAGTTTTAAATTAATTGTTCAGAAGTGCACTCTGGCAGCTCAGAAATTCCGGTTTCTGGGGTTCCAGGTGAGCACAGATGGTGACAGGCCTGATCCAGACTCTTGCAGTGCCATTGTTGAAATGCCAGCTCCAAGAACAGCAAAGGACGCGTGCAGGTTTCTGGGGGCGGCCGAATATTTCCGTCGCCACAATGAAGGTTTTGCCAATATATCAGTACCCTTGACTGACCTAACAAAGAAAAATGTAAAGTATATTGGGAAACCAGAGCATGATGTTGCCTATGCTAAAATGAAGAGTCGGCTCATTGCAACCCCCGTATTGGCCTTACCTGATTTTGATAACGAATGGGAGGTACACACTGACGACAATGGCATAGCTATTGGCGGATGTTTAATACAACATGATAAAAGAAAATCTCCCCTATCCGATGGCTTATTCCAGTAGGAAGGTCAAGGGACCAGAGGTTAGTTATTCGGCCACAGATTGGGAGGCGCTATCAGATGTCGAGGCATTTAGATATTTTGAGCCATTTATTCCAACGTCATTTTGTCATCTACACTTATCACAGGGCTCTAACACATGTTTAATTAAATTACCAAGTGCCCACGAATGCCATGCTGGTTCCATGAACAGTCTGCTCACTCATTCCAAATACTTTACAAACCTGGACCGTCACATGTAGTGCCAGACAACTTGAGCAGAAACATTGCTGCTATTAATGTAAGTGTCATTATTAAAGGGATTTCTAGTGACAGGATGAATGTTCCAGATGAACGAACCTAGGTGGAAAGAAATTATTTTGCATTTGGAAGCGGGGAAATATCCTTCCAAGAATAGTAAACTACCAGTAATAGGCCTTTGAATTAAAGGAAGGGGTTATTATATTATGTAAATAGCCAGAAAAATCGGGCAGTGTTCCAACTGGTTATACCAGATGAACTAGGATCATCAGGGATGAAACTGGCACACGCTTCTAAGACTCCAGGTCACTCGGGTGTTTATAAAACTCAAAGTATTTTATTTTCCAAGTACGTTAACGGAAATCATTAAATTTGTAAAGTCATGCTCCAATTGTCAGAGGAGAAAAGGTACCCTTAAGGAACAAACCCCACTACAGAATACAGGAAGCCTTTAGATCGAGTGGGAGCCGATTTAATTGATCTCCATCACAGTCATTCAGGCAATCGTTACGGGTTGGTTTCAGTGGGTCATCTGTCCCGATTCGTTACATTGATTTCATTACCTCAAAAGGATGATCGTACTGTTGCAGATGCGTTCTTCCCTAGATTCGTAATTGTATTTGGGCTCCCTAAAGCTAGTCTGACCGAGGTCAGGAACTGAATGGCAATATTTTTAGAGAGGTTTGTAAAATAATTAAGACAACATTAGCCTTGACGACCACATACCACCTACAGGCGAATGGGATAACTGAACTTGCCAATCGTTCAGTTATGGCTATAGTTGCAATTCTTGCTGAAAACTATGCAAACTTGTGGGACGAACACCTACCCTATGTTCATATGGCTTTGACCACTTTTATCCACCAGTCTATTAATACCCAACCCCTTCTTTTGTTCTCTGGTCCTTCATGTAATTTCCCATCAGGTCTGCTTAACAGATAATGTTGTGTATGGAGCAGATTATCCTTCAGAAGTCCTCAATAAGATGAAAAATGCTTGAAGATCGCAGCTGAGGCTTCCCAAAAAGCCTGGGATTGATATGCTCATCATTATGACAAGAATGTACGACCTCTAGAGCTGAAGGAGTGTAACCCTGTCTAGAGTGTTAATGAAGCAGCACCCGCCAATCAGAGTAAGATACTAGCTCCTAGAGGGCAGGGGCCATATAGAGTACACTCAGGAATCACAATTGCGTGATGCCTCAAATGAGCAACTCCACGAGGGCCGTGCCGAGGATTCGAACCTGCGTCCGAGAGCATCCCAGACGCTGCCTTAATCGACAGTTTAGTAAGGGCAAGGAGGGAGAACGGCCTATTGACATAGCACGAGTGCATGGGGGGAGTTGTGTAAAACCCTGGTTTGTGCCTCGGAGAGGCTGCAGGATCCAGTAAGTTCAGTAGAACTTCGGTTTCAACTCCTTTTGACCATGTCGTAGCTCAGTCAATTAAGGCAGCATCTGGGATGCTCTCGGACTCAGGTTCGAATCCTCGTCACGGCCCTTGTGAATTTGTTCATATAGAGTAATTAAGAGAGCAGACCTTGTAAATCTTGCCATAAATGAAGTATTTTAGAATCAAGTGGAAAGAACTATTCACATTAATAAATTTAATCTATCATGTTAGGGAGGAACTAGAGCTGCCTTCAGCAAGTCTAATTCCTGGCCCAGCGGTGCTGACTAATGACTAAAGTAACGAGTCGGATGTGGAGGATGGCCCTGTCAATTCATCAGTAGTCAAGTGCAGTCTCATCACCCCATGGTAACCTTTACTGTACAGTGCAAGATCTTGTTAACAGACACTCCTTTAATGTTATTTAGAATTCATTAAATTTTCCTGCAGATGCAATGAAGTGGATTTATTAACTGTACTTAACTCAGGTAGCAGACTTTACTTTGCTCTGGGGTTTCCAACCTCTTAATCACCCAGAGCCATATCCATGCTCCTGCCATATTGTTGTCTGTCTTTTTCCCAGTTCTGATTTGTACACCTGTGTAGTTGTGCCGTCCACACATGAAACCATGATCGAAATCAGTAGAATTGGGATGACCTTCCTTTCCGTGAAGATTGAGGGAGGAACGTTAAACAAAATCCTTCCCGCACCAGACCCAGTAACTCGTCAATTGCTTACTTGGAATGGTTGACACCTACACCAGTCACCCGGCCGACACCTCACGTCACTAACAAGGTTGTCTTGACTCAGTATGCTGTCTACAATGAAGAAGTCGCCGGATATCAACGTTTAACACCATCGTCGGTAGCTGTATCTATGTCGCCACCAGCCACGTTGTCAAGGCTGCAGGCAGACCGGAATTGAATGAAGAGAGATCCGAGAGGGAGCCAGCCAGTAGCAGTACTGATCAGTCTTCTCAAGATCTGTGGTTCCGTCGCCTGATGTAACGGAGAAGCGGAACAAAGGTAGTCACAAGGACGAACGGCATGGATTTCCTACAGAGTACAGTCGACTCGCTTACAAGGGTGCAAAATTGCCTCCTTCGGCCCAAAGTCAATTGTACGAGAGTATACACAAATGGGGTTTACTGTCTAGTAGTCTTGCGACATCAAGAAACGCCTAATATAACGAACTCTGGAGACTGAAGTCAGGATTCACCTGTATTGCAAACACGCCACCCAACTCAACGACACTGAAGCCGCTTCCGTCACGAGAGAGAGGGAGAGACCGTTGTACGTCTACGTACTGTTCTACTGTGGTTACCTGTTTCAGTCTCATCCATCATTACTGTTTTGTGACCTCAGAGTTGAATATTGAGCCGTATCTCTTTAGCAAGGTTCACCCGGCAGGCTGCAGCCAGCCACAAGCTGTCACCTGTCACCCAAGTGCTATCTGGTCGGATAGTTCTATCATTCTTCAGCAGAAACCGGAATGGTGTACAAGAAGACCAGGATTCTCCACATTCAAAAATTGGTGGTCGTCGAAACTACAATCAACTACACGTCACTGGTCTAACAGATTTTTTTTTTTTTTTAACATTTGTTGTGTAATAATGTTAAAATGTTATGTTTGCTCTATTTTGTTGTCATTGTATTCAATTTCTGAAAAAATTAAGATCTCTGAATACCTAGGAATGTAATTTTGGAAAACCTAAATGTTGAAAACTAGAAATATAGTAGTGAAATTCTATTAAAGTGGAAATGTAGAATTTTTTCACATGGACCCGTTCTCGAGATAGAGATCTCTAGTATGAGAGTTATTGCAATGTGTCTAGGACGTAGGTTCTAGAAATTATAATTGTCATTTTCTTGCTCAGCATTCATTGGTGCAAGAGGGGTTGACAACATTAACTTTATACTCTTAGCTGGAAGTATGTACACATTTTGTTGCTGTGTACTCATTTGAGAACTGTGATATTAAAAGTAGTATTGATAATAAACACATTTGTAAGATTGTCAGAATGTCATTTTGGACATTGATTTTGATTGTTAGGTTTGATAATTAAATGACATGTGGCAGAAAGTGACCACAGGTGGTGACTGGAACACATGAATGAACTTGAAGAGTTCAGTGTTCCTCTCCAGAAGCAGTCAGACTTCAGCATGTATTGGAATTCTTGTGTTACGTGTTCATGACGAAACACGTTGATGGACGCCGATGGCCAATGATATTTGTTGGCCAGATTTTGTGATAGTGGTTGGAATATTGAATTTAGTTATATCAATTTTGAGTATTGAATTTTTCTTCCAGATGTATTGGGAAGATTGCTGGACTATAAACAGCATTACAATCGGGTTTCAGATAATTGGATTCAGCATTTGAATTATGCCGATTATTTCGATACAATCTGCAGATTGTAAATTCTATAGATAGGGTAGATTTTGAATATTTTTTTGAGGCACGGGTTAAATTTGTATATAAAATAAAGGATTGGGCTGGCACCGCTTCCTCAAGATCGACCAAGGCATTCAATATCCAGGCTGAAGCCTTCCCAGACCTCCCTACAAGAGGCATCTCGAGTAGTGCCTCCACACACCTCAACTACTGGACGAGTAACTCTCGCGGTAGTAGCAAATCGCAGACCCAGGCGTCACCACTCACCCAGCCCGACCAAACACCGACCCAGGCGTCATCACTCACCCAGCCCGACCAAACACCGACCCAGTCATCGCAACCAACCCATTCTTGGACCAAATCCATTTTATCCAACGTCGACTCCAAAAACCCATTTATTAATTTAAACATTGTTCATTCAAAACGGAACTTTTTTCAAATATAAATTAATATTATATATTGGCATAGTGCATATTAAGGCACTGGTTAGGTTAGATGTTTAGGTTCTGTTGGCGATTTGTATTTGTAGAACGTGGGTGAAGCATTTACAGCATTGTAGTTCAAACATAAGTCATCAGCGAAGCACTTGTTCCAGATGTACTCTGCGTCATCAGTCGTGAGTCTTGTGTAAACCGTTTTTCATTCATAAACTGGGGTTTGGCGGGTGAATGGAATGGACTGAGTTTGTTTGGAGGACGGACAGATTGCCACACACTCCACTACCATCACAAGACACCCCCTTACAAAAGTATGATTCCTGCTCTCATACACATTGGAGCCCTTATGGCTGGATCAACATCGGGAAGTACTACACAGTACTAAATGAACTATGCTGAGAAAAACCTGCCCACCTTCAAGATCTCCAAGGCCTCCTTTACAAGATACACGCAGACAACTGATCCAACAACACGCCGTCGGCCTCTGCCAACAGACCTGGCAACACCAGAGTCGAAAAGCCTTCCCCAGAGCTAATAGCAAACACCGCAACAGATCCAGACCAGGGTAACTTCTCCACTGCCCCAGAGGACGAAGCTACACTCTCGTCAGTAGGACCCCCAAGATCAACAGTGAAACCAACATACCAAACGCTCTCGTCTCCACTCACACCAGCAGTGGGACTATCACGGTCGTGCGCAACTCACTAGAACTCTAGAAGAACATATCACCACCACCGCCCTGATGGCCCTCTAACCTGGCACAACAAGAAGACCCCGACCCTAGCAGCAAAGTGACCATATCACACATCGACAAATCAGACGGCAAAACTCCAAACAGGAATGGCGGGTTGCGACGAGACATCAACGGACCAAGAAATCCAAACTAATGAAGAAAAATAACCATCATCCACAAGACAAGTTAAATCCTCCATCCCCTTTAGGAGGGATTGGGACCTAGACATTGCCTGTTTTTATTTGTTTTTTCTTGGGCACCACGCCCGCCATTGTTAAGACCGACGCAGATGACAGAAGACTTCAGCACCAAAGAAAGAAGACTTCACCACTCAAGTTGACAGCTGTCTTCGCTTCATCGCCCTCAACACGAGACGCCTGCCTAGCTGGACAGGTTGGCGAGAGCCTCGGTTCACACCGAGCAGCTAGGTTTAGCCCTGGCTGTTTCTCTCAAACTTTGACGTTTTTGTCTCTCTGGCTATTTTTCAGCTATAGCCACTTAACCGTTCTCCCCTATGGGTATCTTGACCTATATATGGTGTGACGGTAACGCGTTGGTGTTCGGCTGTTTAAGGCTAGGGGTATGGCCTCGTCACATAGTTATAAAAAAAAATAGAAAAAACTGGAACTTCGTCTGTGGTAAGGTAAGGAGAAGACACACAAAACACAAGTAAACTTTAACAATGAAATTTTAATTACGTTAAATAAATCAAAACATGAAAATAATGCACAAACAAATTCTTATAATAAAATCAATCAATCAAAATAATAAGAATACTTAAATGACACAATGAAAAGTTACGTTAAGGCAAAATAACAAGAAGTGCAACACAAAGGTAAGTGGGAGGTGCTGGAATATTGGCTTAAAGCCACCACCTCTCTCAGTACACTCTAGAGTCTAGCTGGGAGGTGTGATGGCCACGAAAGCACTGAACATTCTGAGGTCTGGGGTTGGGGCGACCCCAGACATCAAGTTGTATGGGGGGCGAGTGCAGGTGCAGCCAGACCGGCGACCAATCAGCGGAGCCGTAGCGATCAACGGGTAGTTTGGTGGTTGGAGTTCGAACAGGTGGCTGGCTGCATACGTTTTTGCTCACCCTGGCAAGCCTTGCTGGTGTTGTTGTCGTTGTTGGACATTTCTTCCATAGTCTTTTTATATAATTGTGAAGACGTAATTATGGAGGGAAGAGCAGGCTCAATCTCTTGAAGGAGATTATCGTCACAATGGTTGACTGACATAACAGTGTCAGTTAGATACCCAAACAATGGATATCAGATCAGAACCTTCAACTTCTCATGCTCCATCGTCCTTATTAAAGAGGACAAAGAGGCGAAGTATTAGGAGATGGGAAGGAAGACTAAGTTTGTCACAAGGCAGAATTTGAACTTTAGAAATGCTATTTTTTTCAAAATGAGGCGGAGGGACAGGGAAGTCTAAAGATTTCTTGCTGGGAAAATTAAAGACATACATTCGCAATGTAAATGAATCCAAACTTAAGATTACCAAAACTTCCCACTAATATGATCTATTATCACGATATGATATGAAACATTTAGGGAAGACGTTCTAGTGACCATCGATGAAACGGATTAGAGATTGAAGCAGGTGATAAAACACAAGTTGATTCATTCAACATCAGCAGCAGTCTTCCCATCAGACACCATGTGTGTGTACTGCAGATTATATGGCAATTGTGTACTGGTGTGTACCACCAGGGGCCATTATATGGCAATTTACGATGCACACAACACGATCTGCCATGGGGGGAGAAAAAGAACCTATTTTCAAGCAAGACGATTGCTAATGTAACCCTAGACGTAAAACGTAAATTCTTTGTGTTCCATCTGCAGCTTAAAACGTGGTGTAAGAAAGGGGTAGTTAAACCCATCAGGTTAAGAGTTATGAGGTGAGTAGACAGATGGATTTAATAAACATGCACAAGGATGGGGGATGTTCGTACAACTACATTCTTCATAATCAAGACAATTTAACCAAGTTCTCGACTCTAAACAGTCGATAGAAGTCGCCTGTCACTTGCTGAATATCTTTATATTACTGGAGCCTCTCGATATCTGCAGAGCGACAACAGCTGTGAATCCGTGGCTGCAGTGATTCACTAGTTATGTGCGGAACTATGGCTCAAGTTAATCCTAATAAACAATAAGCCCCTGCATACACCAGTCAGGAAAGCATAGAACGGGCCAACGGCGACAATGCTTCCCTTCGTGCAATTTAACAATATGGCATATTCGCAGGGTGTACAGCAGTCACCGTACTAGGTGGTATTTGGTATCGAACCCTACGTCACCAGGCAAACCAAACTATCACCATCGATGTACAGACAGCTGCAAGGATAGAATATCACACAGGAAGATTTATTAACGATGGAACCAATCAATGAGGAGGAAGCTTATCCTATCGGAGACCAGGACCTAAGTCGAGAGAGTGATGGTGAAGAACACCGCCATCAACCACCGACTGCTGATGGAAACAAGAACGAAGTCATCATCACCACCTGTGATTCAGATGTATATTTATTAGTGGTAGACAGACAGATGGTAATCTAAACAGATTATATTCATCATATCCTTTCCCTTGAGTTATACAGTATTACTTTTACAATATTAAAATAATAATTCTGTAAAAAAGATAAACATTACATACTGACCAGACCACACACTAGAAAGAGAAGGGACGACGACGTTTCGGTCCGTCCTGGACCATTCTCAACTCGATTGTGATGAGGGAAGGAGGCGAAGACCTCTGACAAAAAGCTCGCCTATTGACAAACTAACACTTCGTAGCAATCTAATTCATACTGCTCCTCCTGCTTCTAATTGTGCTGGTGTCAACTCTATTTCCTGTTCGTCTTGTCCTCTCTAATACTTTGTCATTAAGTGTACGACCAATTTCACCAGATTTAAGAAAAACAAAAGAAGTCTTAAGTCTGCAGATAAAAACAATGCTCTCTTCTGTCATGTTAGGGATTGTAATCATCCTATTGATTGGTCTTCCTCCAAAATAATCTTTCCTGCCTCTACTCTACACAGACGCCGTCTTGTTGAATCTGCTCTGATACCCAACATGAACTTGAGTCCTGGGTTTGCTGCTGTTGACTCTTCCCTTTCACAGTATACTCAAATGTTCTAAACTTTCTAACAAACGTGACCTAACATAAGCTTACCCTTCCATTCATATTTTTCTTTTTCTTTCCCTTATTTTTTCTTACGATTCCTTGTTTCTATTACTATCCCCTTTATAACACATTGCTTTTCGTACCTTTTGCCTTGTTTCTTCCTCTAAGACTTCTTTCTCCTCACCTCTCTCTCGCCTTAAGTTACGGGCTCACCATAGCCCGTGCTACTTGGAACTTGTTCCGAGTAGCTAATCTTAAAACAACAACCACCACCTTCCCTCATCACAATCGACTTGAAAATGGTCCAAGATGGACCGATACGTCGTCGTTCCTTCACTTTCTAACGTGTGGTTTGGTGAACATATTTCAGCCACGTAATTGTGACTCCTCATCTGCAGAAACATTACATTTCTTCATTAACTAACCTCCAAAAAGTGTGTGTGTTTTAACCAAAAATAATGGCATAACATACGATAATTATAACTTTAACTGTGGGGGATATTTATGGCATCGAGCTGGTGACTGCCCGTCGGGGGTGATTGTTAAACTAACGACGGAAGTGTATAGGGTGTTTTTACGTCGTTACGAGGGGTGGACCTTGCCCCTGCCCGAAGGTGCAGACTCTGTGACTGTCTCCGATCGCAGTGGTGCTGTCACGTATGTAAGCGTGCATGGGGCGGCCCTGGAATTCCCGGAGGGGCTGTTGAGTCGTTATTTCGGGCAGTTTGGAGCGGTCGTTAGCGTGCGGTTGCACCTGCTCTCCTTGGGTTTGCTAAAGGGTGTGCGGTCGCATATTCACACCCTAGGAATGAGGTTGCGGGCGGACATTCCATCTCAAGTGAAGCTTCTGGGATGCTATGTTCGGGTGTATTATGCTCGTCAACCCGGTACGTGTTACCGTTGTGGCCTCTTGGGCCATCACGCTGCTGGGTCCTCTGAATCTGCCGTTGCGCCCGTCAACCTCTTCCGTGAGGAGGATTTCCTGCCGCTCCCTGTGGAAGAGGATTTGGTGGATGTGGACGACTCATTGGCTGCTGCCGTGCCCCGTGTGTCGTCTGATGCGCCTCCCTGTTGATGTCGCTCCTCCTCCGGAGGCTGTGTTGCCTGTTGCGGTTGCCTCTCCTCAGGAGGTTGTGTCGCCGTCGGGTGTTCGTCCTGTTCCGGTTGCTGTCCTGGATACTCCTGTGGTTCTTCTGGCTCCCGTCTGCACGGCTCCCCAGTCTTCCTGTTCTTCACCTGTGGTGCCTGTCACTGCACCCTCGTTGTGTGCCCAAGCTGTGCTGGGGTGGCTGTGGGGCCTCCTACTGTGCTCGACTTGGTTCCCCGTGTGGTTGAGGATTCTGCCGTCATGCGGAGAGCATCGGTTCGCCCGGCTTGTGTTGACCGGGTCTCTGGGTCGACATCCGGCTCTGATGATGTGTGGCCAGTGCCCAAGCGTTCCCGGTGATCTTCTGATTGGGTTGATGTGGGAGAATTCGACGATGGTGGGTCTTCCAATGACGGTGGTGAGGTTCCGGTTGCGTCGCATTCGTCGGTGGTGGCGGAGGTCCATGTGCCTGTGGCTGCCAGTGTCTATGTTTCTTCTAGTGAGGTGTTTGTGTAGCTTGCTTCCGGTGCGTCGCCTGCGTCGGATGGTTCTGGTTCTGCGTGGGGGGTGGTTCCTCCTACTGGTGAGCGTGGTGACCTAGTGGTGGTGTTAAAGAAGACTGCTCACTCTGGGGGGTTCCGTGCCCCTAGTTTCGTCCCCTGGTTCATCGGTGGCGGTTTTGCCGCTTCTCCCGTATCTACTGCGGCTCTTGTGGTGTCGGATGTGGGGTTGCCGTCTAGGCGGCCTTTGTCTTCTCTTGTGCGTCTGGCGGCGGGGCCGTCTCGTAGGCATGCGTCCGCTTCTTGCGTGTCGTCTGCCTCCCTTCGCTCTGCCTTACTTCGTTATGTGACTACTGTCGCCCAGCTCCGGGTGCTGCCACTTCCGCCTGATCTGGTGGTTCCCGAGTTTATGCAAGCCTCCCTGGAGCAGGGGGATCGTTGTCCTACCGACAGGGAGTACTTAGTGTGGGAGGCCTATAAGCAGAAATATCCTTCGCATGATTTTCCTGAGAAATATTCACCTCCCTTTGACGTGTTTCCTCCTTTTAAGTGATTGTGTGTGCGCGCTATGTGTTGTGGTATTGTGTCCGTTTGTGTGAGTGGGGTGCGGTTGCGTGTATGGGAGTATTTTATTTAATTTGTTATGTATTTGTACCTCTCCGTGTGGTTTTCGGGGCCAGTAGGCTTGTTTTTTGTTTTTTTCAAGGGTTGGGTTGTTGAGTGTGGGTACTTTTGTAATTGTACTGCTGTGCTTAGTTTTTGTTGTCGGCCCTTCAGGCCGATCTTTTGTGTATTTAGTAATTTATAACTTTGTGCCTTTGTGATTAGTGCTTTTGTTATCTGTTTGCCTTGTGCATGCTTGCCTGTACGCAACTGAACGACATGTCTTGCACTGTTCCTTTTCTACTCTTGCATTATGTTTGGTTTTTGTTGTCGGCCCTTCAGGCCGGTATTTAGTGTGTCTTTCTATGTTTTGTGCTTTTGTATTTGTGTTCTGTTTTGTTTGTTCTTGTTTTATTGTATTCGCATGTACGAAAAAAAAAAGCAAGACAAGGTAAAAATAACAGTGAATGACCTAATTGCAGAGACCAAGTGGGACTACCTTACAACGGAAACGGTGATAGATCTTCCAGCAGAGAACATCCCAGACAGAACAGGGATTTTTTTTTTTTACACAACAGACAACTGAACTGGAGTAGACACAGGTTACCAAGGGGACCAACTCCAGTCAAGAAAACAGTCATATTCATAGTCCTGAGTAAGGGCCTCTTTATTGTTAGAGCAGGTAACAAAAAAAGTAACAAAAGGAGGCAATAGACTGTGTTCATAGATTTTAAAAATAATTTTAATAATGTTTTGGATAAAAAAAGAGGCAATAAACCTAAGAAAAAAATGTCCATGGACTAATCCAACCACGGGCACATGGAACACTTTCTTTATCCTATAAATACCTACATCCAAGGAGGCAACAATGTACCACTCCCTTTAAGATGGTGGGCTTGAATGAACAGATTGAATCGATGAAAAATACATTGTTAACCAAAATTACTAACAGAACCCATTTAATCTTTCAATAGAGGATCTACAGGCCATAAGTTCTTTGAATCACAGAGATAACATTATTATCAAACCAGGAGACAAAGGGGTTACAGTAATGATATGGAACAGAGAATTATAGAAAGGAGATACTTCGCCAGTTAGATGACCACAACTATCTACCAACACTGCCACCAACAACATGTCTGTCACTAAATGCAATAAAGATAATTATATATCCCTAATAATTACAATAAATAATAACGAATTTTCGTTATAAAAACGTTTGATCTAAAACGTTATATCAAAATTAATAAAACATTAAGACCTCACGTTTTATTATCGTTTTTACAAATTCTCAAAACACGCTTACAAAACGCAATTTAAAACAATCAAAAGTGTGGATTTTATCACGTTTTGAAACCTAGAAAATGTTTGCTGGGCAGTGACCCAAATGTGATAGAAACTAACGACTAGACCAATCCATAATAACCCATTTAAATCTCTCTAACGTGTTGCTTCTGGAGGTGGTGTGTGCCGACATTCATTGTTGCCACCTCGACGAGTTTTCCCCATTTATTCTGCTACCATGCAAACCAATATGAAGACCGTGAAGATCAGTAAGAAAGGCAGTACACCTAACAGGAATAACCAGGCAAACACCAAGGAGACAGTTGCACTAGTAGTAGTGTAACTGTCTCCCTCCCGTGGGGCACCAGAGGGGGATACTGACCAGGGTTGCCAGAATTGCTGAAAGTAGCGAGCTGGCAATCTAAAAGTAGCAAATTTGCAATAAGAGTAGACCAATTTTTGGTTTAGCGACTGATAAACAACTTCAACTGTGCCACGACATAGTTAAAATAAATGCAACCGGGAGTACTACCATTTTAACCATGTCGTGGCACAGTAGACTAAGGCGCATCTAGGATCATCCCGGACATGGGTTCGAACCCTCATCACGACCCTTGTGGATTTGTTCATATGACGCATCACGCTATTGGTATTTCTGTGTGAGTAAATAAATTCATCCTTTCAAAATCATTTAGGATTGATTAAAGAACTGAAATACAGCTTACTGAGGGGATCAGAGTACATTGAAAATGGTTGCCTTGCAACATATTGATCACAAGAAGCAGCAGCAATATGGTTATGAGTTGTTAAAGAATCCCACTGATCAAACAGCCGGCTTACACTAGAGCTCCGTGCCAACCATCGTGTTCCGAGAAAGGTATTAACTGTAAGGTATCTTTCCCATCATTTACCAATCTGTAAATTTCTAGATACTTTTCTCTCCTTAATAAAGATATGTGGAACCAGCTGCAACTTTCTGGATGAAGTATTAAAGACAATTAAGGTTGGGAAACCTATGGCCACTGGGAAGATTACCTTGCCTTGCGGTTACTTTTTCTTTCGAAGGTTCCTATTATCAACATCCCCAAGGGGGCCGGTCTCTGTCCAAGCTTCCTGTGGTAAGTGGTCTACTCAATCAGGCAGTTGGATGAGGCTGTGGTTTGTACACAATACATTATAAAAGTATAAATAATCACCATTAACTTTCTCAACATTAATAGCCCAAATTAGCTCAATTTGTTTGTAAATTAGCCCAAAAAGTAGCAAGTACCGCAATTAAAAATTGAGTAGCGCTCGGCTCTTAAGTGGCCCAATTCGCTACTAGTAACCCAATCTGGCAACCCTGGTACAGACTCTCCCCTCAACAACAACAACAACAACAAATACAACACACCCTCCCAGCTGGGTGCCTGACGTCATCGGCGTGTCCCACACGGGCCATGCTACATTTTAATCAACACATGGAACACCTTAAACGAGCTGCCGTTCCTTGTCCCGACTTCAAGCACTCCACTGAGAACACTTGATTCAGGTTATTTGCCAAGATAATTAAATACCTAATGACTAATCAAACAGCAATCTACCTTAATAACGAGCCTGCAAGCCTCTAGCGAGGCTTAATGAAAATCAAGAACTGTCTTCCAGAGTTAGCCTCCTTGAACATGAAATAAGCTCTCTTAGGGACACAGTTAATCATTTAGATCCCACAGAAACCACTTAGGAAACAAGAAGTGTTGGAGAAGACTGAGAATCAGTTCAACATCTTGCAGCAGCAACACACCGTTTCTCAAGCTGAATCTCATCACTAAAAGCTCCTTGATTCTGTTATTGTGTCCTCACACACTTTCCCCCAAAGAAAGTGACAGGGAGGACTGTGCTTCCATTGTGATCCCAGAATTACCTGAAAAGATGAATTATGAAATTCTTGCAAAGGACATCATAGCAGCATATAGAGTAGGTATTAAGTTATCTGGTGTAAATAACAGAAGAATTCGTGTGAAACTAGATAGTTGTTTGCTCAATTCGGACCTTGCCCCAGCTGCACTGTAAAAAATTCCTTTGTGAATGAATGCTTGACCAGGAACAATTTTTTGTAAACTGTCAAGTCCACAAAAATTCCAATGGATCAATTAAACTGTTTTGTAAGGGGGTAAAATACTAGCTAAGAAGTCTGACACTGGGAAAACCTTTGAAATAACCACTGAGGCGCACCTCAGATCTTTCCTCACTGACTGTGGGTTAATGACTGAATAACCAGATGCCAAGTGAACCCTATCCCTGGGGTCCCCCTCTACCACAGTACCCTCTCAACTCTAGAATGTAACTCATAGTTTCATCTAACAACCAAAGTTTAGTTCTGTCTATTCATTCAAAAGGTTTTAAACTGTACAATTTTATGTTATTGTTCTTCGCTTGTTTACCGCACCATTTTATATTGTTCATTTCTTTATTTGTCTCTTACTGTATTGGTATTTGCTATTACTGTCACAGTACAGTGATCTTTATTTTACTTTTACTTGTTTCTATAATATGTGCATTTGAAATAGTTTTTTTCGCAAAAGATAAGTTATATTTACAGCACATTTAGTATTTTACTGTTATGTTATTGCTTACCTTATTGTATCTTTACTCCATTGCATCTACATGCACTCTGATATTTACCATGAACTAAATCTGCTGTCATCTACAATAACCAGCATATTGATCATCACTACTGCAGTTATTACACAGCAAACCTTGCAAAACAAACTCCAAAATAACACTTGTCTATTAGCTGTCAACCAAAAAAGTCAGATCACTTGGTAAATATTTTGATGATATAAATGCACTTCTCACAGAACTAGGCATTAAACCATCGTTAATTATTTTAACATACATGGGCTAAGTAAAGACCATAGCCAACTTTACAACTTAGCTGGTTATAAAGCCTTTCACAAATGTAGGCCTATTAAACAAAAAAGCAGAGGGCACAGCTATGTATTACCAAGATACATTCATCTGCAATAGTGTCATTAGTGATAAGAGACAACTACTGTGAATATACCTTTGCGCAGTTCTCTATTAAATCTCTTAAATCCTCCTTGCCTATTGGAGCTATCTATAGATTTCCCAATACTAATATAGCCGCATTCTCAGATAACCTTAGGAATCTTATAAATAACAAACAAAAATCACATCATTCTAGGTGGTGACTCCAATATTGACATGTAACAAAATATTAGCTCTCAAATCGACTATTTCCTAAACAGCATAAACTCCTGTATGCTAATTCCCACAATCACCAAACCCAACCGAACCACTCATCATCCGCTATTACCTTGGATCACTTATGGACTAACATAAAACCTCCCCTTTCACCTGGTATAATCACTGACAGAACAACCTGCCTTCCTCATAGCAAACGTGAACATAACATCACCAGATAACATAAAACTTGCCTTCAGACTACACAGTTAAGCGTCAATAGGCAATCTCACAAATGCACCTCAAAATATTAACTGGGAATCTGAATTCATTAATACCCAAGATATAAATTCATTTGCTAACTTCTTCCTTTCCACAATTCTAAGCCTCTACAACATTCATTGTCCTCTCCACCCCAAGGAAGTAACTGGCAAATCAAACCAATTCCTGATTTACAGGTGGCATACTCAAAGCAGTCAACAAGAAACATGAATATGAAAAAAACTTAGGATTTGGCCTAGTTACAAAGGTAGTACTCAAAGAGACACTCGTCAATGCTTACCCCGGCAACAGACTTAGAAACGGGAACTGAATTTAATAGCTTCTTTCATCGGTTGGTGATGACCTTGGCAGAAAAATCCCACAGACTCAGACACATGTTACTACATCTCTTACAGGCAGCTATCCAAACTTCTCCTTTCAACAGTCAGCCCGACAGATGTTGTGTCCATCATTCACATTAAAAACAAAGCTGGGAACATTAGTGAAATACAACCTATGGTACACAAGCGTGCTTCCCATGCCCTTATGCCACCCATAGCTCTACTATTCAACAAATCTATAGTGTCATACCTCTTCTGATATCCATAAAATGCGCGAGTAACGCCAGTTCATAAAGTAGGCAATCGGGCAGACAAACAGTTACATATCAATTTCAAGTTTACGTATAATATCAAAAATATTTTAAAAATTATGTACAAACAGCTCTACTCTTACCTCGTAAAATTCAACATACTAAGTCTGTCAGTTTGGGTTCCGCTACCAAAAAGAGTACAACGACGTAATTATTAGTCTTCTTGATAAAATCTACTCTGCCCTTGACAAAAGAGAGTTTCCGATCTCAGGTCAATGAAGATCAGGTATCTTCATTGACCCGAGAAAGGCCTTTGATGCTGTTATCCATAACTACCCCTTACTTAAACTCTTCCATTGTGGAATCCGAGGCCTTGTCCTGAACAATATTCGATCCTATCTTAGTGACAGACACCAATATGTAGCCATCAATGATATAACCTTTCCCACTCTACCATTAACTATTATCTTTTTGCTGCCACAGGGCAGCATCCTAGGACCTCTCTTGTTTCTTACAAATATCAATGATCTTTACACACAGAAATCACAATAGCGTGATGCATCAAATGAACAAATCCTCGTCACGGCCCTTGTGGATTTGTTCATCAATGATCTGCCTAATGTCTCTAACATTCTTAAACCAATATTATTTGCTGACGATACTACCCTCATCTACTCAGACCCCAACCACCACACATTAAATAATGTTATATATAATGAATCAAACAATATTCCATTTATGGATGTCAACCAACAAACACTCACTAAACCTGTGAGAATTTATACCTACTTCCAAATAAGATTATTTGGAAGCAAATCAACAAATACAATTCAGCTTCAGATTGACAATGTTAGCATCAGCAATAAAAATGATTGAAAGTTCCTTGGCCTATACTTAGAAAAGAGACAACTTAAGCACCCACATACAACACACAACCAAGTTAAAAAAAAAAAAAAAAAAAAAAAAAAAAACGGTTGGTATAATCTCAAAAATCAGATATGTTCCGAACACTACTCTGCTCTCTTCCTATACTACACGCTAATCTATCCCTGTCTTGCATATGGTATCTGTGCATGGGGCTCAACCGATGCAAACTACCTCAAACCTATAACCCATCAAAAATCGACTTTTAGACACCACTCAGCCCCCCATATTTAAATTCCTAAATATGCTAATCAAACTCCCTTCACACATTCTCATTGGTCATTTACATTTACAAAACCCTGTTCTTAAATGTGATCCCTATTCTGAAACTCTTCCTGGACACATGTAACAAAACCCGTAATCACCACACCAGAAAAATATCTCCGATATCCCTAGAGTCAAACGATCTGTGTAAACACTATACAAATAAAGGGACCTAGTCTATGAATCTCCCTAATTGTAAAGCTGATCAACTTTTGCCTTATTCAAAACTAGAACCAAAAAAGTACCTAATTTAATCTTCATAGTTTTCTACCTAGTGCATAAAACTCGCACCATCTTATGCTACCCGATCCCCCAATATATGTACCTAAGCCAAACAACTTTATCGATGTAATCATTGCTATAATCTTTTATCATGACTTATTCTGAACGCATATTTTACTGCATTATACCTTGATACATCCCTCAAATTATGCTACAATTTGCCTGTTGATAACCCTCAAATTGTACTCTAAGGGGCCATTAGGTTTTTTTTTTAAATTGTTCGATTTCAATCCAACTTTTTTGACGAGTTGTATATGAAAAGGGTTTCATCTGGTCCAAGTCTCAGCATCGTAGCATAAATAGGAAAGGAGAAAAAAAGTATTGAATAAGGTGTCAAAAATTTTCCAAAATGGTCAAAAACGATTATCAAACAAGTCTCAACTGAAATCATGTCTATGACTCACAGCTATCACAATAGCATATAATAAAAAAATTATATAGTTTTATTAAAAAAAAAAGTTTTTTTTTCTTATTTGTTTATTGGACGATTTGCATGAAACTTTTACACCTGACTGCACGTAAGCCTATCTGTAAGGGTCCCAATTTTGGAGGAAATTGGTTGATGTCAACCTCAGCCACAGATGGCAGCACCTTAGACTATTTTTACTTTATGAACATTTGTTGCTTGAAACAAATAACTTTTTTTTATTCAATTTACATGAAACTTACACCTTCTATGTAAAGTTTGTGTTCCTTAAATCTGGGGTAAGCGTTTTTTCTAAGTTCATTTATTGATTCAATAATAGCAATAAACTTGTTACATTTACACTTTTTTTTTGAGCAGGGTGGGCGGGGGGGGACCTTGACTATTTGTATCAGGAAAACAAAAACATGTTTTGGAAAATCCCCAACTTCAGATCCTTTATTATATGCTAATGTGTCAGACTGATTATATCCGAAACGTGTGGTTGTATATACACACTTGAAAATGTGTAATATTCGTCGAAAAAACAAAAACAAATAAATCTCCCTTTCTATTTAGGCTGCAGTACTGAAACTTGGAACAATGCAGCCCTTTTCATATACAACTAGTCAAAATATATTGGTTGACATTGAACAACTTTTAATAAGCTACTCTAATGGTTCCTTAATGTACTGTTAAGGTAATCTCCTGCCTAGCAGTGAGTCTGCCTGTTCCCTTTACCCCCTATTCACCAACGGGTTTGCCTGCTTCTGCATCAATGACAATAACAATACGTGCCTAAAACGTATTTTTTTCTTTTTATTTTTAAAACAAATTACAGCATACAATAACCATATAAAACAGAAAAGCACATAACAAAGAACACAATAACAACACATAACAAGTAATACAGATCAACATAACACAAAAGTGAAAACCAAGAATAGTAGAAAACACACACACACAAAAACAAAAGCAGCACTACCCATATGGGGCGGGCCACAAGCATCAGTAATGACAAAAGTGCACAAAGAGCACAATAAAACCGAGGGTAAAATATAAACAAGGAATACACATATACAAAATAGCGCAAACACAAAACACACGCACCATGCGCCAATATCACACAACAGCAAACATCACACCACAGAATCGAGAACACAGTAACAGAACATGGTAAATATAACATTATAAATATAACACTGTAAATACAACATAGTAAGTAAAACAAGAAATAACAAGGGATTGCCACAAACCAATACACAACACACACACACACACACACACACACACACACACACACACACACACACACACACACACACACACACACACACACACACACACACACACGCAAACCAACCATAAGCAAAAAATAAAAAAACGGAACATGCAGGAACCAGAAAACAACCCCCATCCCCCGACCCAGACACACATGCAACCCCACCCCACACCCACGCACCCAGGCGCAAGCAACCCCACAACACACAACAGTCAACAGGAGGATATTTCTCAGGAAACTTCCGCTTATAAGCCTCAATGTTAAATATTCCAGTTCGGTAGGGGAACGGCCCTCACGACACCACGGGTACTCCATATACTCGGGGATCTCCACATCCGGCGGGAGCTGTCGCACCCAACCTCGGGACACCGACGACAAAGAACCTGACTTGGGAGGCAGGAACACCGCCGCCGAGGAAGCAGGAGACGCCGGAACAGCAGGCGGAGCCTGCCGAGACGGCAACCCCGCCTCCGACAAAGCAGAAGACACAAAAAATGGCCGGAGACGGGTGGGGCGGCATAACTGCCGCCGACGAAACAGGGGACGGGGGAGGGGGCACAGAACCCTCAGAGCGAGCAGTTTTCTTCAACACCCTACCAGGTCGCCACGTCCACTTTCAACCCCGCAAGGGGGAACCACCCTCCACGGGGAACCGGAACCATCTGACACAGGCGACACGACCGAAGCAAGGGGTACCGGCCCCACACGGGCCCCTACCCCCACAGCAGGAGCCATACCAGGGCCCACACCATCCACCGGACCCACACCAACACCAGACACACCATCCTCGCACTCCATAGAGGAACAGCTCTAAGAAGAAACATCAACCCTCGCTGCATCCTCACATTCCTCTGCCCAAGAACGAGGAGGCGAAGCACCCGTATCTGTACGCGAACGCTTGGGGACAGGCCGTTGATCATCGGAGCTGTCACCCCCAGCAGGAGGCACCCGAGAGGATCTGGCGGCAGGCCGCCCCACAATCGGGGGAGCATGACCCCGCAGAACGTCAGCCTCAACAACACGAGGGACAAGACCGCCACCCACAGAGGAGACAGGAGAGGGAACAGGCGCGGCCGCAGGAGGGGAAGGGTCCAACAAAGGTGAGGGAGCCTTGCCCAAAACGTATTGGTGTCTAGACAGACACCACTTCCCTCCAGTATCAAAACACCTGATCACTGGCTGTTTCGGCAAGGGACCAAATGCTACTCACTAACGACCATTCTCCTGCCGGCCGATGGTTACCGACAGATCCGCGTCATCGATGTCATTGGCAAATATATATTCAGCTCGTTGGCGTCCAGTCATCAGACTACACTTCGTGCTCTCAGCTGTAACATCTACTTTCGCCTCCCCGGGAGACAGTAGACGCCTAAAGCATTTGGTATAAAGTTAAATACACCCTTTTGATTAACAAAATCATTTGTTTAAATTTCTCTTTTAAATATTGTGTAAAGTCAAGTACTAACGGTTTTTTGGTATTTATCATTGTTGTAATAAATTAGTTATATTTTGTTATATTAAAGGTTTGAAATTTGTATTCTCTGGCTTTTATTCACAGCTCTCAAACAGAGATATCAAGCAGTTTTGCTTGAATTTGTTCTCTTTTTATTATTATTGTGCGATTGGCACAACACCTGCCTGAATAGCTACTGCTCTATTCTAGATTCTCTTCACATTAAGGTGGGGGGGGGGGCCATGTCCAAGGAGTATTGCTCAGGTAATGCTCCTAGATCCTTTACTTAAAGTTGAGTTAGTGGTACTTAGCTCTAACACGTTTGTTTTTTTCAGAACCCCGTTTTGAGTTATTTTTTTTGGTGCCTAATACTTTATACATTTCAGGTGTATAAACTTATGAGTGTTAGATTGACGTTAGATTACGTAGGTGTTTTATGTGCAAATTCATACTCTTATTTAATTCCTCTAATAATCTTTGCTACATCCTGTGTTTTCCACCTTATTCTCGTACCTACAGGAGAGTTTCTCACTCGGGCAGATCACCCCCCTCGGGTACTCTGGTACTTTGGTCTGTCTCTGGGCTATTATGCTCAATCTTTGCATTCCGAACTTAGGAGGATGTACTGGACTTAGTTCCTTTCGCACCTAGGACTTCACTGTACGTTTGGGACCCGTACAGCAGTTCTCATCAGTATTGAAACACTTCGTCACCTCTTGCCCTTAACCTCGTCATTTATTGAGTACCGGGTATAGAAATTCCTTTGTACTACCTCGAAACATTTTGTTTCTCCATTCATGATAAAATTAAACATTTAATTTGTGTAACCTTACTTTATAATAATTATTATTACACACAGGGTAGTTTGAAGTTACAATCTTGCCATGTCATCCTGTCAATCTAACAATTCGTATATTGGTTCCCTTATAGAAGGTTATTCTCTGCATATTACTTTTCTCTAATTCATTCATAATGTTCCGACTTGCCGCATTCCGTCATAACCCAGAGAATGAAGTTGGCACGCTCGTCCATGATACAAAGGCGGACCTGCTGACGCTAGTTGCCGAGCACCATATTATGCCTCCTCATGGTGCCACTAAAACTGATCTCCATAATCATATTTTAGACTTCCTCGTAGACAACAATCGAATCACATCGGCGACGCATGAACATCATCTAATTTCAGACAAGAGCGCCATGGCAGCCATGAAGATGAAGATCGAGCTAGCTACATAGAACGCGAAGTCAGAGGGAACAAGCTGCCCTTCTGAAGGAAGATCTTCGGGTAAAAGAACGGGAAGCTGCCCTCCAGAAGGAACAAACTGAACATCAACACCAAGTCGCTGAAGAACGTGCTGTATTGGATCGTGCACGTGACCAAGAGAGACTAGAACTCAGCCATCAAGAGCTTGACCTTGAAACCATCCTTATCACTCAGCTCCAAGAAGCGGAAGCTAAACTCCCAGTAGGTTTTAATGTTTCTCACGCCATTAAAGTAATGCCACCTTTTGTAGAAAAGGAGGTTGGTGAATTTTTTTTTGTCTCATTTAAAGCTCTAGCTAACCAACTCAGCAATTCTCAGATCCAATTTGACAGGTAAAACTGCCTTGACCCTCAGTTCTCTGGCTACAGAAACTGACTATCAGGTTTTGAAACAGGCAGTGCTTGATGCCTACCTTCTTTTGGTAGAGATTTACAGACAGATTTAGGGACTACTTCAAATCTAGAACTACTACTTATCTTGTCATATTTTGGGCTAATACTAGGTATCAAAGTGGCTGGAATCGGCCCAAGTAAGTAAGTAAGTAATTATCAAAAGAAGGCACCAAACCGGGAAGGCTATGTAGCACCATCAAATACGCAAAATAATCAGAGGGCGCTAAATATCACCAAGGATGCCAATATGAGAACAAAAACGCATAAGGCGAACGATATCAAAAGTATCCAAGTCACCAAGAATTCTATCGAGGGACAGGTGACCGCGAGGGGCGGTCGGAAAGCAAGACACACGCTCGTCCTGGAAGTCAGGACATTCAAGAAGGACATGCATGACCGTAAGAGGGACAATGCAACTAGGACAATAAGGAGCAGGGCAGTGCTCCATCAAGTGACCATGGGTTAAGCGAGTATGGCCAATACGCAACCTCGCCAGAGCCGTTTCCCACCGCCGGTTACGGTGGAAGGAGGACGGCCACGAGGAAACACAACATTTAAGAGTACGTAGCTTGTTACCAGTAACAGACAACCAAGAAGCCTGCCAACGGGTAAGGACTGAGGAATGGATAACCGGGTAAAAGTCGGAATACGGAATGCCTTTGCGAGAGATGGGACAAGAGCGGACAGCTTCCTTGGCAGCAGCATCCGCACGCTCATTTAAAGACACACCAATATGGCTGGGAACCCAACAAAACTCAACCGACTTAAATTTACTGTGAACGAGAAACAGCCAATGCTGGATCTCGACAACTACTGGATGAACCGGATTAAAGGACCCGAGAGCCATGAGGGCACTACGAGAGTCAACAACAACCACAAAGGAAGACTGACAACGAGAAAGCAGGAGACGAAGAGCATAGAGAATAGCATAAAGTTCCGCTGTAAAGATGCTAGTCTCCGGAGGCAAGCGACACATATAAGTGCGATCAGGAAAAACAACAGAGTAGCCAACACCGTCCGCTGACTTAGACCCATCGGTGAAGACAGAAACGGAGCGGGAGTGAGAAGAAAAGTGCTCGAGGAAAAGGCGTTTTAGAACCGTAGGAGGGGGTAAAAGCTTTAGTGATACGGGTCAAGGATGTACAAAACCGCGGAAGAGGGACCCTCCACGGGGGCAAAGAAGGAACAACACGAGGAGAAAAATCAGAAATACGAACAGAAAGAGAATCCTGTAGGCGAGATAACCGGACAGAAAGAGGGAGGTGGTGAAGAGGAACAGGAACCGCAGGAGGGGTAAAGGTTAAAGCACGAAAGAGGCGAGAGGAAGGATGTTGCAAGGACCGCGCAAGATAGCGAAGACAGTAGCGATCACGGCGGTCCTGGAGAGACAGGAAGCCAGTGTCAACATACAAGCTAAGGATGGGAGTCGAACGAAAGGCACCAGAACTGAGGCGCAACCCAGTATGGTGCAAAGCATCAAGATGGCGAAGAGTAGAAGGAGAAGCAGACGAGTAAGCAGGGCAACCATAATCGAGCTTAGACAGGACGAGAGAGGAATGTAAAGCAAGGAGAGTGCGCCTATCTGCCCCCCAAGAAGTATGGGACAAGACCCGAAGGAGGGTAAGGGCCTTAGAGCACTCAACACGGAGGTAAGAGATATGGGGAGACCAAGACAAACGAGTGTCAAGGAATAACCCCAAAAGCTTCGCGGAATCTTTGTATTCAAGGGGATGACCATAAAGTGACAAAGAGGGACGAAGAACAACCCGTTTCCGCGTAAAAGTCATGGCACAAGTCTTAGAAGTAGAGAACTTGAAGCCATGACCTGTGGCCCAAGACGACACAGCATCAATTGCAAGTTGAAGCCGGCGTTGAAGGAGAGGCGAATCATCACCCTGACAACAAAGGGTAAGATCATCGACATAGAGAGCGGAGAAGACACCAGAAGGAAGAGAGGAAAGAAGACCATTGAGGGCAACCAGAAAAAGAGTAGTGCTCAGAACACTACCCTGGGGCACACCTTCGTATTGCTGAAAAGAGGGAGAGAGAGCGGTACCAAGGCGCACCCGAAAGGAACGACGAGAGAGGAAGCTGCGGAGAAAGAGAGGGAGATGACCACGAAGGCCAAAAGAATGAAGTTGAGATAGGATATGATAACGCCAAGCGGTGTCGTAAGCCTTTTCTAGGTCAAAAAGGACGGCAACAACGGAGGTCTTCGCAGCAAAAGCAGTACGAATATAGACCTCCAAGTTCACCAGGACATCTGTCGTGCTGCGGCACTTGCGGAAACCAAATTGAGAAGGGGAGAGGAGGTGATGGTGTTCCAGGAACCACATCAGACGAACGTTAACCATACGTTCAAAGAGTTTGCAGACACAACTTGTGAGAGCAATAGGGCGAAAGTCCTTAGGGGAAGTACCCAGAGACCCCGGTTTGCGAACAGGGAGGACAACGGCATCGAGCCAGTCCTCAGGAACTGACGACGACTCCCAGATCCGATTATACAGACTCAGTAAATACTGAGACGTGCTCGGAGGGAGATGGCGAAGCATCTCATAATGAATACCATCGGAGCCCGCCGCCGTAGAACCGCAGAGGGCCAGCGCAGACCGAAGTTCAGAGAGAGAGAAGGGATCATTATAGGGAAGCTGAAGATGAGTGCAGAAATCTAAAGGACGAGACTCAAGGACAGGTTTACGAAGAAGAAAAGATTGGGGAAGATGAACACCAGAGCTAACAGAAGAAAAGTGGGAACCCAGTTCGGAAGCGACCTGCAACGGGTCCGCCACAAGAGTATCATGGAGGTGAAGGACCGGTGAAACATCGGGAACGAACTTACCCGCTATCTTGCGGATACGCTTCCAGATCTGGGCCAGAGGGGTTTCGGACGTAATTGTTGAGACATAAGATGCCCAACATTCACGTTTAGCTGTACGGATGGCCCTACGGGCCACCGCACTCGCTTTCCGAAAGAAAAGAAAAGAATCGGTCGTCTGCCTACGGCGGTGCTTCTTCCAGGCTGCACGCTTACAGCGGACAGCCCGAGCACAGTCCGCATTCCACCAGGGAACGCACTTCCGTGGACCCCGAGAGGAAGAGCGGAGGGCAGCGTCGAAGACAGTGTCATGAAAAAGGAGGAGAGCGCGAGAGAGGGGCAGAAGGGAGAGGTCAGAGAGAGTAGCACTGAGGGAAAATAGGGTCCAGTCCGCCTTAGCAAACTGCCACCTAGGGAAAGAGAGGGAAGGGCGAAAAGAGAAAAAGGAAACAAGGATGGGGAAATGATCACTTCCAAGGAGGTCATCAAGAACCTGCCACGTGAAATCTAAGTAAAGAGAAGAAGAGCAGAGAGAAAGATCAAGACAAGAAAGGGTGCGAGATCGAGAGTCCAAATGAGTGGGCACACCAGAATTCAGGAGAGACAGGGAAGAAGAGAGGAGAAACGGCTCAAGGAGGCGACCCCGGGTATTCGTCAGAACGTCACCCCAAAGAGAATGACGACAATTGAAGTCACCCAGCAGGAGCACAGGCTCCGGCAAGGAGTCTAGGAGGTGTTTCAAATCAGGAAGAGAGAGCGGGACACTCGGGGGGAGATAAATGGAACAAACTGTGTACCATTTCCCCACAAAGATACGAGCAGCAGAACAATGGAGAGGCGAAGGAAAAAGTAAAGGAACAAAGGGAACATCAGCCCGAATCAAGAGAGCAGAAGAATTAGAAGCCCCAGCAATGGCTGGGGGGGGGGGTGAGAAAGGAATAGCCACGAAAACGACCAGGACGAGCACCAAGCATTGGCTCCTGGAGACAGACACAAAGGGGCGAAAACCGCGAAACCAGAAGTTGGAGTTCGAGGAAATTGGCGTAATAACCTCGAACGTTCCATTGAAGAATGGACAACGACGAGAAGAGAAAGGACAAAAACAGAGAACAAGGAAGAAACAAAGGCGAAAGACCAACAGAACACGTTAAAGAATATCAGGGTCGGGATCAGGGTCAGCAAAGTCAGGGTTAGGGGGCATGGGTAAACTGAGCAAAGACGGAGGGAAGGAAACGGGAGAACAGATCAGAGGTGGGCGGGCAGGGTCCGGAGGAGGAGGAGGAGGAGACAACGGAGAGGAGCAGTCAAGGACAGCAGCAGGAAGAGGGGGAGTAGAAAGAGGGGAGCGCACCCCAGCAAGAGCAGCAACCGAAAGGGAAGCAGGGGCCAAAGAAACCTCCATAGCAGGAACAGGGGGCGCAAGCACTGAAACGGGAGGGGAAGGAGCAACAGAGCCAGAAGGAGGAGCTGAGGAAGAAAGCGAAGCCTTCTTACCCGCTGGGGAAGAGGAAGGAGAGAAGCCAGGCTTACGCTTCTGACTTAAAGAGACCGGTGTCCCAGCAACTACGTACTGGGCAACGGATTCCAGTGTCTCAACAGGAGAAGCCGAACGAGAGCACACACGACGGCCGTTAGGAGAGCGATGGACATCCGCCCGCACCGACAGGCGGTGGGGAGAGCCGATAGATGGAGGAAGAGGATGGGAAGGAGGATCGGAGGGGGACGAGGAAGAAGACACAGAAGACACGACAGACCGGGTAGAAGGAAGGGGAACCCCAGACAGAGGACCAGGAGGAGGATCCTTCGGGAGAGAACCCAAAGGGACAGAGGAGGGGGCAGTGGGCGCATCAGGGTCCAAGGCCCGGAAACGGTTGTGAGTCTGAGGAAGGCGGGAAGGACGAGGAGAGGAAGAGCGCAACACGCGAGCATAAGAGATATTAGCATAAGGCGGAAGCCGGCGAACCTGGCGCCTCGCCTCAGGAAAAAGATAAACGCTCCCGGTGCTTCAAGTTGAGGACGGCCGCCTCAAGCTTGTAATGGACACACGCACGGGAGAAGGTAGGATGGGCCTCACCGCAGTTGAGGCAACGAGCCTGGGGAGAAGCGCACTCCGACTTAGAGTGACCTTCGCCACCACACAAAGGACAGAGAGAGACAGTCCCGGAGCAGCGGAGGGCACCATGCCCAAACCTCCAGCACTTGTTGCAGAGCCGAGGAGAAGGAATGTACTCCTGGACAGAGCACCTGGCACCAGCAAGAATGACAGAGGGTGGAAGGGTCCTACCATCAAAGGTAATCTTCACAACCCGGAGGGGTTGACGGCGACTACCACGAGGGGGACGAGTAAACGTGTCCACCTGGAGAATAGAATGGCCCTGGGCAGCGAGGATATGTCGAATATCGTCGTGGCAGTCGCGCAGGTCCCGAACACCGGTCGCAACATGGGGCGGGAGCAAAATAGTGCCAACACTGGCATTCAACTGAGCGTTCTTCGAGACCCGAACGGGGGTCTCGCCAAGGCAGGATAAGGCAGCCAAGCGGGAAGCAGCATCCTGAGAAGGAGCAGCAACGACACGTGTACCGAGACGAGTGGGGTTGAAAGTAATGGAGGCATCCACGGAATCAATGAGCTGTCGATGGAGGGAGAAATCGTCAGGAGGCGCAGAATCAAGAGGGAGGAGATCAAAATATTTGGCCCACGAAGCGGGACCAAACATGGCTTGATAGGTAGCAGAACTGGAAGGAATCGAGCGAGGGCGGCCGTGACGAGGACGGCGGTGAGAACCCCCAGAGAGAGAGGGGTTAAAAGGCGCAGTAGTTACAACTAGAGAAGGAGCCGCGCCAGGGGACGAGGTAGTCACCACTGGGGGCTTGGGGCTCGACCCAACCACAGAGGAGGGAGGGGAGCCAGAGGAAGGAGTCAGAGAGGCCAAAGGAGGAGCAAGGTCGGGGCCCAATGCAGCGGAGGCTACAGAGCCCGGTCTTCCAATACGGACCGACTCGGGGGCTTGGTCGCCCACCCCACGAGCCTGAGAAGGTAAACCAGAAGAAGCCGAAGCAGGGGAAATCATCTTGACGAAAAGAAGAATTCACTCACGAATGTGCCCCCACACCCACCATGGAGCCACAATTAGAGGCAGGACACCCAACAAGAAGCTATCGCCGATCTTATCGGGGCCTCCTAGGGGTGCGTCGCGAGTATACGCCCCACAAACGCCACCTTAAGAAACCGACAGTCCGTCGAGATCGGGTTCAGTGACGAAGTGGGGATTGACAATAAAAGGTTCCCCTCGCTCTCGACGTCGGGTACTGCAGTTCTACGGGTGCATGAGTATGCCTCCTCAAGCACCCGGGCGTCAAAATAGAAGAAGTCCAAGGGAAGAACCAGAACGAGCAAAAGGTCGGCAGGAAACGGCAAGCAGATAGGAGAAGAGGGGGGAGAAAAACGAAACAGAAGGAAAAGGAAAAGATGCCCAGCAGAATTGGAGAGGACGGCAGCAGGAGCACAAGGCTAGAAAAGGACAGAGGACTGTCCCAAGGAGCATCACACTCCGGCAGCCGCCCACTAAGCCCCCACACGGCGACAACGAGCTGAGCGGGGAGGGGGGGGGAATCGGCCCAAATCATTACCTTTGCAGATCTTCTCAACCTCATTTTGATGGAAGAATTCCTTCGCCGTGTTCCTACTCCTATCCGTCTCTACCTTTCAGACAAAGGAGAGACCAACCTTACTAAGTGTGCTCAGAAGGCCAAGGGCATAATGGGTCAGGTGTTGAAGGTCTGGAGGGCAGGTAGCCTGAGGGACATATTGATAACGATGTCTTTGTGTGTCTGCACCTGAGTAAATCAGATCTGATGAATCGTTGGTATGTTTTGATGCAAAAGGATGTCTAAACATTACAATGTCTGAAATAAAATAAAAAGCTGTACGAAAATATGAAAGAACGATTAGGGAGGGAGGACGAGGTGTGAGGTAGGTTGGAACAGGTAGAGCAAGGGGGGTAGGGGGAGAGGGGCGGGCCTGATTTTACGGCGACGGTAAGATAAGATTACAACGGTAACACCTGCCTGGGTGAGGTAGAGTCAGCGGTATCTGGCGGGGGGGGGGGGGGGGGGAATGGTAGTCTGGGTGATTAATGACGTCTCGTGTAGCTGGGTAATGGAACTTTTTTACTTAAATAGAAATATACTCGTTTGTAAGAATATACTTAAAACCCTACAGTCTAAATTATATGCTTATGACCGTAGAGTTTATTTTAAAAAAGACGGGAGCAAACTTTGCCCCTGAATTTTTCTATAACAATTTCCTTAAGAAACGTCAATGATCTACAAAAATATTTTTAGTCTGAATTTCCCGCATAAGAATCCATTACCCTAAATCGGAAAACGGAGAAATTTATCAGGAAACCGAAGCACCAGCGAGGCTTGGTCAAAATTTATCAAGAAACCCTGTGACAGACGAATTTTCCAAAACCCCAAAATTCGTGTTTACTCCTTCATCCCTACTACTCTGCTACTGGCACCTTGCATTTTTTTTATAAATATTGAATTCCATAAATACTGACCTAGAGCTGAGTGCATGGGCATGTTTTAAATTTTTCAAAATCTGCTATGCTGGTGTTGATATCAATTATATATACAGGGATTTGGATATTACACAAAGAAGTTGTCTGAATCTTCCACTTGCATGTTGTTTATTGGAGTGTTAAACATGTCCTCATACTCCTTATTTTTTAGGATTTCACTAATTTCTTTTTCATGTTCACTGTATGAACCTTCACTCGTACGAATAAGTCCAATACTGGCAGTAGTTTTTGCTTTTGATTTTACACGTTTAGAAATATTTTGGATTTTTCCTTTTTCTCCTGAATTGCTTTCTGTTCTGATTGCCTTTCTTCAGTCTGATATGATTGTTTCAATTTCTGCTCGATTTCTTTAATATCCCTAAAGTTGTCTGAATCTTCCACTTGCATGTTGTTTATTGGAGTGTTAAACATGTCCTCATACTCCTTATTTTTTAGGATTTCACTAATTTCTTTTTCATGTTCACTGTATGAACCTTCACTCGTACGAATAAGGCCAATACTGGCAGTAGTTTTTGCTTTTGATTTTACACGTTTAGAAATATTTTGGATTTTTCCTTTTTCTCCTGAATTGCTTTCTGTTCTGATTGCCTTTCTTCAGTCTGATATGATTGTTTCAATTTCTGCTCGATTTCTTTAATATCCCTATTTGAATTATTCCTTCTTTGTAGGGAAAGTCGTGTCTACTTAAACATTTCCGTTATTTTTTCCCTTCCCTTTATTGTGTGGTCTGCATTCTCTTCCTGCGTTAGACCGCATTCTGGCTTTTCTCAAAGGAACATGTTTCAGACCTGATATGCTACAAAAGTCGGTTTTTCTATTCCTTTTATAGGACGTGTATTACTTTGAAAAGTTTCCCATTGAGTGCTTGTATGTTCCCTGTTTATTGTCTCCCAATCTATCCTTTTATTATTAAAATTTAATTTACTGAGTAACTCCTCTCGCTTGATCGTGGGTTTAGGTCTATTCTTAGTATTGAAGGTAGTTTTCACTTCAATGAGCTTGTGATCTGAGTATGTGGTATCAGATATTGTTATGTCCCTGATTATGTCTTCATTCGAAGGCGATGAGTCACAATAATGTGGCTAAATTATGTTGACCAAACCACACACTAGAAGGCGAAGGGACGACGACGTTTCTGTCCGTCCTGGACCATTCTCAAGTCGATTGTGATGAGGGTTGATTGATGAAGATTAAGTCACCCAAAAGGTGGCACAGGCATGAATAGCCCGTAAGTGGTGGCCCTTTTGAGCCATTACCAGTATCAAGAGCTGATACTGGAGATCTGTGAAGGTGTGACTGCAGGCTGCGTGACGGGAGATGTCTCCCGTGTGTGATGAAGATAGATTGATTGATAAAGATTAAGCCACCCAAAAGGTGGCACGGGCATGAATAGCCCGTAAGTGGTGGCCCTTTTGAGCCATTACCAGTATCAAGAGCTGATACTGGAGATCTGTGGAGGTGCGACTGCACCCTGCGTGACGGGAGATGTCTCCCGTGGTGTGTGATGAAGTAGATGCAGGCAATAAATTGGCAAGAGCGGTGAGGAGCAAAGTAAGATGTAGTAGAGGGGATAGTAGTAGGAATAAGAACGACAGAGGGCCTAAGGGCCCATATGAGGCAGCTTCTATTAAAACTACCGAATGAGAGGAGATAGTAATAGGAATAAGAGGAGGATAGTAAGGGAACGTAAGAAAAAACAATGAACAGAAAAAAAGAGAGAGGAGAGAAAGAAAGATAAATGGAAGGGTAAGCTTATGTTAGGTCACGTTTGTTAGAAAGATTAGAGCATTTAAGTATATACTGTGAAAGGGAATAGTCCACAGCAGCAAAGCCAGGACTCAAATTCATGTTGGGTACATTGTGTATTAGAGCCGATTCAACAAGACGGCGTCTGTGTAGAGTAGAGGCAGGAAAGATTATTTTGGAGGAAGACCAATCAATAGGATGATTGGAATTCCTCACATGACAGAAGAGAGCATTGTTAGTGTCTGCTAGTGTTAAGTTAATAACGTTCTAACACGTTATAAACACGTCATGCCAAGATGTAACAGCTTTATTACAAGTTGTAAAAAGCGGGAAATGGAGACAGTTACGTTTTACGTGACAATGTGTTTCCAGGGATCAATATGTCGTCATTGTTTGTTAAGACCAGATCTAGAATATTTTCGTTTCTCCTTCGCTCTGATATCTGCTGGTTGAGTGAACATTTTCACAGAATCTAAGCAGTTTTCTACTCTGTGGTTTGATATGTCCCGATAGATTTCCTGGTATAATATTATTGTTTGCAATTTTTCATCTTAGATTTGGCAATTTGAAGTCACCAAGGAAAATACTATGAGGTACCGGGTTATCTTGAGGTTATCTTGAGATGATTTCGGGGCTTTAGTGTCCCCGCGGCCCGGTCCTCGACCAGGCCTCCACCCCCAGGAAGCAGCCCGTGACAGCTGACTAACTCCCAGGTATCTATTTACTGCTTGGTAACAGGGGCATTCAGGGTGAAACAAACTTTGCCCATTTGCTTCTGCCTCGTGCGGGAATCGAACCCGCGCCACAGAATTACGAATCCTGCGCGCTATCCACCAGCCTACGAGGCCCCATGGGTTCGCCAAATTATCATGGCTATTCTCTATTTTGTTCATCTGTTCTGCGAATTCCTCAGCCGTTGCATCTGGCAGGTTGTATATTTGAATAATAACTAAGTTTATTTTCTCTATTTTTACTCCCAGTACCTCTACCACCTCATTTGTTGCATTAAGGAGCTCCGAGCATACAGTAGTAGGCATCCTTCAGTCTCGGGAGACTATGGAGTTGCGCCCTAGTTGTCAATCCTAGTGCAGCGTCTGGTGTGACTGATGAGGCCAATCCGAGAGTGGCAGTCCATCCCACACCGAGCACAAACGAAGTCCGATTCTGGTCTGTCTTCCTGGCTACCGGCTTTCCTTCTCTGTCTCTTTGCCTCCAATTCCTTGGCAAGTGACTCCTCGAACTTGGAGAGACCTCTTTGAACAGACTGCCCCAGGTTGAACGGTCTGCAGCCAGTGTCTCCCAAATAACAAGATCGACGTCCATGGCTTTAAGGTCCTTCTTGCATACGTCTTTGTACCGTAGCTGGGGCTTGCCTGTTGGACGCTTTCCCTGCATCAGCTCTCTGTACAGGAGATCCTTGCGGATCCTGCCGTCGCCCATTCGCACAACGTGCCCGAGCCAGCGCATTCGTCTCTGTTTCAGCATTGTGTACATGCTGGTGATTCTTGCTCTCCCCAAGACGTTGTTTGTCACCTTGTCCTGCCAGGTGATATCCAAGATGTATCGAAGGAAGCGCATGTGATAGGCCTTCAGCTGTCTTTCCTGACGGGCGGGGAGTGTCCAAGACTCACTGCCATAAAGGAGAGTGCTCAGGACACAGGCTCTGTAAACCTGAATCTTAGTATACTCAGTCAGCCTATTGTTGGCCCCACTCTCTTTGTCAGTCTGGACATGGTAGTAGATGCCTTACCGATGCGTTTGTTTAGCTCCATATCAAGAGAGGGAGTCAGAGATTGTGGAGCCCAGGTACACGAAGTCGTGAACGACTTCCAGTTTGGAATCGGAGATGCCAATGTCAGGTGGGGAGTCCACTCCTTGTCCCATGACTTGTGTTTTCTTCAGGCTGATGGTGAGTCCGAAAGCCTGAGAGGCCTCACTGAAGCGGGTCATGAGCCGTCGGAGGTCTTCGGCTGAGTGGGCAGTGACTGCTGCGTCGTCGGCAAAAAGGAAGTCGCGCAGACACCTCAGCTGAACCTTCGTCTTGGCTCTCAGCCTGGCGAGGTTAAAGAGCTTTCCATCCGACCTGGTCCGGAGGTAAATGCCTTCCGTGACAGATCCGAAGGCGTGCTTCAGCATAACTGCGAAGAAAATTCCGAGTTGGGTTGGAGCCAGTACGCAGCCCTGCTTTACTTCACTTCGGATGTCAAAGGCGTCTGATGTTAGGCCATCAAAGACCACGGTGCCCCTCATGTTCTCATGGAAAGATCTGATGATGCTGAAGACCCTGGATAGGCATTCCAGTCTTGGGGAGGATCTTGAACAGGCCATTCCTGCTGACGAGGTCGAAGGCCTTCGTCAGATCTATGAAGGCTACGGAGAATGGCTGCTTCTGTTCCCTGCATTTCTCCTGCAGTTGTCTGAGATAAAAGACCATGCCGATGGTGGACCTGCCAGCTCTGAATCCGCATTGTGATTCTGGATAGACTCACTCTCTGCAAGTACTTGGAGCCTCTTCAATGCGACTCGAGCAAACAGCTTTCCGACAATACTGAGAAGGGAGATTCTACAGTAGTTGTTGCAGTCGCCCCTGTCACCTTTATTATACAGCGTGACGATGTTGGCATCCCTCATGTCCTGTGGCACCTCTCCTTCCCAGCAGAGGCAGAGAATTTCATGCAGCTTCATGAGCAGGCTACTTCTGCAGCACTTCAAGGTCTCAGCAGGAATGTCATCTTTGCCAGGAGCTTTACCAGAAGCAAGGGAGTCTAGGGCATCGCCGAATTCTTCGAGGGTCGGTGCCTGTGTTAATGGAGCTCGACAGCGAAGACACTCAATGGCGCTCAGGGCGTCTTCGGTGACCACATTGTCCCTGGTGTATAGCTCAGAGTAGTGCTCGACCCAGCGCTTCAGGTGCAGTGTCTGGTCCTGAATCACCTCGCCAGTGGCAGATTTCAGAGGAGCGGTCTTCCTCTGGATTGGGCCGAGGGCCTGCTTGATGCCGTCATACATTCCCCTTACATTGCCTGTATCCGCTGCAGTCTGTATCTGGGAGCAGAGCTGGAGCCAATAGTTGTTGGCACATCGCCTGGCACTCTGCTGCACTTTGCAGCGGACGGCCCGAAGGATCTGTAAGTTGTGTTGACTTGGGCAGGCTTCGTAGGCTGCCAAGGCGTTTCTCTTCTCTACGATGACAGGTGTCATCTCTTCCAAGTGAGCTTCGAACCTGTCTGCCGACCTGCTGGTCTTCTTGCCAAAGGTGGAAATGGCAGCGTTGAACACAGCGTCTCTGAAGTGCTCCCATCTTTTACAGGCAGTGACCCCAGCTGGGCCAGGGAGAGCTTCCTCGAGCACGCGTGCAAAGTCTTCCACCTTGTCCTGGTTGCGGGTCTTGGTGGTGTCGATGCGAGGTCTGCCCGCCTTTTTCGAGCATACAAGGTCTTCCCTAATATACAGACACTCCTCCATGTGACCTAATTACCCTATCACACCTATATAGATTATATCCTGGTATCCAGATCTCACTTTCCAAGAATTTCCCTGCACGGGTTTCTGTGAAAGCTCTAAATACTGCATTTGAATCAGTGAGGCGGCCATTTCTGAATTGTACTTTGTTTTTTGTTCTTTTTTATAGTCTGTATGATGGCAAGGATGAATGAGGTTACTCTATTTGGGAAAGTTTGACGGACACTTAGCAGGTCCATTATGCGTGAACAGAGTTTGTTCGGCCCAGTGCTGATTGATGAATGACAGTTGCCTGTCGTAGTTGTAGTTCCTTTTTTGGTGTGTAATTGCATCCGATTCTGGTATGCAAGTGGGTCTGGCATCAAGTTTCATCCATCTGGCATCCTGTTCCATCCATTCTCTATGTTCCCCCTTTTGAAATCTGTCAGCTTGGTTTAAATAATTGAGATTCCTCCAAATTCATTATCTTGCTTGCCGCTCTTTATGTAGCGTTCTGTGCCTTTCACGTGAAAGTATGGGCAGCTTTCACATGAAAGTATATGCAATTTTCTGCTGGTCTCACTCAAAAGCATCCATACGAAATGAAACATATGAGAGATGTAAATATTGAGCATGCCATTGGTGACCAACAGGGACACAAGCATGTATTAAGCAAAAACAAAGTCGAGTGGAGACAGTTCCAGCAATGATGAAGTGGAATAAACTGGGTGAACAAAACAGGGAATAGTGAAGCAGAAGATTTTCTAGAATTAATTGACGATTGCTTTCTTACGCAACACATTAAGGAACCAACGCGGGAAAATAATATTTTAGATTTAGTGTTAACTAACAGGGAAACAAATTAATGACAAATTAATGAAAATAGGGAGTGAGCTCGGGAACAGTGATCACAAAGTAATCAGATTTAGCATAGAATGGAATAGACCTGTAGGAGAAAATTCTGTTAAAGTGCCAGATTTTCAAAAAGCTGATTTTAATAGCCTAAGAAATTTTTTGGGTCAAATAGATTGGAAACTCTTGGGTATGGGGTGTGGGCCGGTCTTAGAGCGAGACATGAACCCAGCGATAGGTGACGTAAAAGGGGATTTCGATGTGGATATAATATATAACGTATTTAAGAATATTCTAAACAAAGCACAGGAACGTAGTATACCATACAAATTGAATAGGTCGAATACTAATGACCCAAAGTGGATAACAAATAATTTAAAGAACCTTACAGGTAAAAAGAGAGCTTGATACAAAAGGATTAAGAATGGGGAAGTCAGGTTAGAACAGGAATTCATACATCTGGTTAGAAATGTTAAAAAAGAGATTAGGAAAGCAAAAAGAAACTATGAAGTTCGCATAGCAGAGCAAGCAAAGTCAAATCCTAAAGGGTTTTTTCAGTTATATCGAACTAAGACTAGGGAGAGGATAGGTCCATTAAAATCTGAGACAGGTCAAATAACGAATAATGACAAGGAGATGAGTAGTGTTTTTAACAAATATTTTATATCTGTATTTACTAAAGAAGAACTTAACAATATGCCTTCAGCCGAACAAGTCTATGTGGGTGGGGATGAGGACAGGTTGACTAGTTTAGCAGTTACCAGGGAGGATGTAATTAAACTATTAGAAAAGCTAAAGCCAAACAAATTCCCAGGGCCGGATGAAGTGTTTGCCAGGGTGCTTAAAGAATGCAAAGAGGAGCTTTCCGAGCCACTGTCTACCATATTTAATAAATCAATAGAGTCAGGCAGAGTGCCAGAGTCATGGAAGGTAGCTAAAGTGGTACCAATTTTTAAGAAAGGAGATAGATCACTTGCGTCAAACTATCGGTCAATTAGCCTAACGTCTATTGTGGGAAAGTTACTTGAATCAATAATTGCAAATACAATTCGTCTCCATCTTGAAAAACATAAATTAATAAATGAGTCGCAACATGGTTTTACAAATGGCCGTTCATGTTTAACAAATTTGCTAACTTTTTATTCCAGCATAGTTGAGGCAGTTGATAGCGGTAAGGATTGTGATGTTGTGTACCTTGATTTTAGCAAAGCTTTTGATACAGTGCCACATGAAAGACTAATTAAAAAATAGAGGCTCATGGTATTGGGGGTGCTATATTAACTTGGATTAGGGCATAGGACTGGTTTCATCACCAGTCAGTCAGGTGCTGTCACAGTGAGAGGTTGTGTTAGCTGGAGCTCTGGAGTAACATTATTATTGCAATAATGGAAGGATTAGTTAATGATTTGGTGAGTTTGGTTGGAACTCTGAGAGCAGAGATGGATTCCCTGCGGGAGGAGGTACGACGGCTGAGACTTCGAGAGGAAACGAAGGAGGAGACCAGTGTTGACGAGACCTCATCGTGGAGAGTAGTGAAAGACAGGGGTCTTAAGAAGACCTTGACAAGGCCGCCTACAGACGCCCTAAGGACGGCAAATTCATTTGCCGTGTTGGAGGACGAGTGCTGTAGTGCGCCTCCAGGGAGAAAATCGGCGAGGAATGGCGGAGCGCAGGCCCCTCAGGCTGCTCAGAAAGTTAGGGCGGTACCGAAGCGAATTTTGGTTGTGGGAGATTCCCAGGTGAGGTATTTAGACAGAACGTTTTGTGCCAGAGATAGGGGGAACAGATTAAGGGTTTGCTATCCGGGAGCTGGAATTGGTGATATTGTTGAAAACATGAATGATATTATGACAGGAAATGGGAACAAACCCATTATTTGTATTAGTGCAGGGGGTAATGATGTTGGGCGAGTTAGGAGTGAGGAACTAATACAGAGATTCAGGACAGCCATTGAATTAGTTAGGAGCAAGGGAGGAATCCCGATTATATGTGGCATTCTTCCAAGAAAGGGAGTGGGAAATGAATGGATGTCGAGGGCACTTGGTGTCAATTGCCGGCTGGAAAGATATTGCAAATCAAATGCAATATCTTTCATAGACAACTGGGAACACTTCTATGGAAGAAATGAAATGTATGCTTGTGATGGGGTGCATCTATCCAGGGCTGGGGTTGTTGCTTTTGCGAACTCGTTGGAACCAGTGGTTAGAGGTGTTTGTTTGGGTTTAAACTGTTAGTAGATAGTGGTATGGGAATTGATTTGGAGGAAGGAGGTAATGAAAGTATGTGTTCGTGGGAGAAAAGAATTGGCAAAATGATCAGGGAAAGAAAAGGGCCTCAAAATAACAATTCACTTAGGATATATTACACTAACAGTAGAAGTCTAAGAAATAAAATTAATGAATTAAATGCTCTTGTCAGCACAGAAAAAATAGATATTATTGCACTTACCGAAACGTGGATGAATGTATAAAATAGAGAACTATTAGCTGAATATCAGATAAATGGATTTAAACTATTTCACACAGATAGATATATTAGACGAGGAGGGGGAGTAGCCATATATGTTAGGGACAATTTGAAATGTAGTCTCAAAGAGGGAATCAAAACTGAGCCACAAACAAACTATTTGGATAGAATTAAACGAAAAAGCAAATAATATTATAATAGGAGTTATATATAGGCCACCAAATTTAGACAGAATGGAAGCAAAGCATCTATGGAATGAAGTATCTAGAGCATCTAGATCTAACAGTATTTATGTCATGGGTGACTTTAATTTTAGTGGAATAAACTGGGTAAACAAAACAGGGAATAGTGAAGCAGAAGATTTTCTAGAATTAATTGACGATTGCTTTCTTACGCAACACATTAAGGAACCAACGCGGAAAAATAATATTTTAGATTTAGTGTTACTAACAGGGAAAGACAAATTAATGACATCGAAATAGGGAGTGAGCTAGGGAACAGTGATCACAAAGTAATCAGATTTAGCATAGAATGGAATACACCTGTAGGAGAAAATTCTGTTAAAGTGCCAGATTTTCGAAAAGCTGATTTTAATAGCCTAAGAAATTTTTTGGGTCAAATATATTGGAAAGTCTTGGGTATGGGGTATGGGAACCCAGCGACAGGTGACGTAAAAGGGGATTTCGATGTGGACTCAATATATAACTTATTTAGGAATATTCTAAACAAATCACAGGAACGTAGTATACCATACAAATTGAATAGATCGAATACTAATGACCCAAAGTGGATAACAAATAATTTAAAAAACCTTATAGGTAAAAAGAGAGAGCTTGGTACAAAAGGATTAAGAACGGAGAAGTCATGTTAGAACAGGAATTCATACAACTGGTTAGAATTGTTAAAAAAGAGATTAGGAAAGCAAAAAGAAACTATGAAGTTCGCATAGCAGAGCAAGCAAAGTCAAATCCTAAAAGGTTTTTTCTGTTGTATCGAACTAAGAGAAGGGAAAGGATAGGTCCATTAAAATCTGAGACAGGTCAAATAACGGATAATGACAGAGATGAGTAGTATTTTTAACAAATATTTTATATCTGTATTTACTAAAGAAGAACTTAACAATATGCCTTCAGCCGAACAAGTCTATGTGGGTGGGGATGAGGACAGGTTGACTAGTTTAGCAGTTACCAGGGAGGATGTAATTAAACAATTAGAAAAGCTAAAGCCAAACAAATCCCCAGGGCCGGATGAAGTGTTTGCCAGGGTGCTTAAAGAATGCAAAGAGGAGCTTTCCAAGCCACTGTCTACCATATTTAAAAAATCAATAGAGTCAGGCAGAGTGCCAGAGTCATGGAAGGTAGCTAATGTGGTACCAATTTTTAAGAAAGGAGATAGATCACTTGCGTCAAACTATCGGCCAATTAGCCTAACGTCTATTGTGGGAAAGTTACTCGAATCAATAATTGCAAATACAATGCGTCTCCATCTTGAAAAACATAAATTAATAAATGAGTCGCAACATAGTTTTACAAATGGCCGTTCATGTATAACAAATTTGCTAACTTTTTATTCCAGCATCGTTGAGGCAGTTGATAGTGGTAAGGATTGTGATGTTGTGTACCTTGACTTTAGCAATGCTTTTGATTCAGTGCCACATGAAAGACTAATTAAAAAAAATAGAAGCTCATGGTATTGGGGGTGCTATATTAACTTGGATTAGGGCATGGCTATTCCAAAGGAAACAGAGTTAGTATAAATGGGGTTAAGTCAGAGTGGGATAATGTTGTTAGTGGAGTATCTCAGGGCTCTGTCCTGGGACCTCTGTTGTTTATAATATATATAAATGATTTAGATTCAGGTTTGAGTAGCAACATTTGCAAATTTGCCGATGATACGAAAATCGGTAGGGAAATTAATTCGGAGGAGGCCTCACTATCACCAAGTTGATCTAGATAGGGTTTTGAAATGGTCAAATGATTGGCAAATGCAGTTTAATGCTGATAAATGTAAAGTTCTGAGGCTAGGAAATGATGATAGAGTTACAAGATACGAGCTAGATGGTGTTGAGATTGCGAAATCGGATTGCGAAAGGGATCAGGGAGTTATGATTAGTAAGAATTTAAAACAAAAGGATCAATGCATGAATGTTCGTAATAAGGCGAATAGGACACTGGGATTTATTAATCGAAGGGTTAGTAACAAGACACCTGGTGTGGTTCTTAAGCTATATCTTGCTCTGGTTAGGCCCCATTTAGATTATGCAGTTCAGTTTTGGTCACCGTATTATAGAATGGATATAAATTCACTTGAACGTGTCCAACGTAGGATGACTAAGTTAATTCCCCAAATTAGAAATCTTTCATATGAAGAAAGATTAACAAAGCTTAAGTTGCATTCACTGGAAAGGCGAAGAGTTAGGGGTGACATGATAGAGGCTTACAAGTGGATGAATGGACATAATAGGAGGGATATTAATAGGGTATTAAAAATATCAACACAAGACAGAACACGAAACATTGGGTATAAATTGGATAAGTTTAGATTTAGGAAAGACTTGGGTAAATACTGGTTCAGTAACAGGGTTGTTGATTTGTGGAACCAATTGCCGCGTAACGTGGTGGAGGTGGTGTCCCTCGATTGTTTCAAGCGCGGGTTGGACAAGTATATGAGTGGGATTGGGTGGTTATAGAATAGGAGCTGCCTCGTATGGGTCAATAGGCCTTCTGCAGTTACCTTTTGTTCTTATGTTCTTATGAAGCAAATGGAGCCCAGTACATAACTAGTGATGGACCCCTTGTTTGCAACTTAACTCACTAGAATGTTTGGTCCTGCTGGCTCTCGGGAGAGAAGTGGAGAGTTGACAGAGGACAAGAGTGTTGTACTTCCTTTGAAAGTTTGCCATATTATTCACAAATACTGGGCTCATACTCTTGACGGTAGATTCAAACATGAAGCAAAGGTTCTTGACAGTATTATTCGCGAAGATGAAATCCTTGCAAGGCGTTTGCAAGAGAAAGTTCGGAAAATGAGTAAGCATGATATAAGGAATGAACTTTTCCAAAAAGACTCGCCAACCATTTAAGAGAACTTATGGATCTTCCAAGACGACTTGTGATCTAAGTTTTCACAGCTTTGTGTCCCCAGGAGCCGAAGTTTTGTGCTAGTCCTGGTTATTTCCGCGGTTATCCTTTTCTCTTCCCTACCTGCTGGGACTTTCAACTCTACTAGTCTGAGGCGTTACATGAGCCTGTGCTCCATTTGGGTGGTTTTAGCCATCAACATGACATGGGGTGACGGCAAAAGTACCCGTGGACGCCTTCTAGAGCCTTTCGTCCTCTCAAAGTTCTCTATTAAATTCTGGCTAGCTAACTCGTGTTGACATTCACCTTTCCTGTCTGCTCTTTATAGACCTGACATGGTCTATAAAATGATACTTTCTCTGTCTTCGTAAGACATTTAATTTCCTATTTCCCTTGGTGGCGAGTTGAAAAACATAAATTAATAATTGAGTCGCAACATGGTTTTATAAATGGCCGTTCATGTTTAACAAATTTGTTATCTTTTTATTCTAGCATTGTTGAGGCAGTTGATAGTGGTAAGGATTGCGATGTTGTATACCTTGACTTTAGCAAAGCTTTTGATACAGTGCCACATGAAAGACTGATTAAAAAGATAGGGTCTCATGGTATTGGGGGTGCTATATTAAGCTGGATTAGGGCATGGCTATACCAAAGGAAACAGAGAGTTAGTATAAATGGAATCAAGTCAGAGTGGGAAAATGTTGTAAGTGGAGTGCCTCAAGGCTCTGTCCTGGGACCTCTGTTGTTTATAATATATATAAATGATTTAGATTCAGGTTTGAGTAGCAACATTTGCAAATTTGCCGATGATACGAAAATCGGTAGGGAAATTAATTCAGAGGAGGACTCACTATCACTTCAAGTTGATCTAGATAGGGTTTTGAAATGGTCAAAGGATTGGCAGATGCAGTTTAATGCTGATAAATGTAAAGTTCTGAGGTTAGGTAATGATGATAGAGTTACAAGATTCGAGCTAGATGGTGTTGTGATTGCGAAGTCGGATTGCGAAAGGGATCTGGGAGTTATGATTAGTAAGAATTTAAAACAAAAGGATCAATGCATAAATGTTCGTAATAAGGCAAATCGGACACTTGGATTTATTAATCGCAGCGTTAGTAACAAGACACCTGGTGTGGTTCTCAAGCTATATCTTGCTCTAGTTAGGCCCCATTTAGATTATGCAGTTCAGTTTTGGTCGCCATATTATAGAATGGATATAAATTCACTTGAACGTGTCCAGCGTAGGATGACAAAGTTAATTCCCCAAATTAGAAATCTTTCATATGAAGAAAGATTAACAAAGCTTAAGTTGCATTCACTGGAGAGGCGAAGAGTTAGGGGTGACATGATAGAGGTTTACAAGTGGATGAATGGACATAACCGGGGGGATATTAATAGGGTATTAAAAGTATCAACACATCACAGAACACGAAACAATGGGTATAAATTGGATAAGTTTAGATTTAGGAAAGACTTGGGTAAATACTGGTTCAGTAACAGGGTTGTTGATTTGTGGAACCAATTGCCGCGTAACATTGTGGAGGTGGGGTCCCTCGATTGTTTCAAGCACGGGTTGGACAAGTATATGAGTGGGATTGGGTGGTTATAGAATAGGAGCTGCCTCGTATGGGCCAATAGGCCTTCTGCAGTTACCTTTGTTCTTATGTTCTTATGTTCTTATGAAACTGACATGACTACATTCACAACCCCTTCCTCCCAACACTACTATTTCCAGTCTGTGATCTGCCTCTCCCTCGAGCTCTTTCACTGTACCAATCGACGAAGACCTCTGCTCTTTTCCTTACTATACCTTCCTTGCTATAAGATTTGCGGGTAATCATTTGCAGGCTAAGGATATTCAATCCAGATCCCATGCTCTCTTACATATGTCAGCACTACGGCCACCATAAAGATACCTTCAGAGGCTCGGAACTGACTGGAGTATGCAGCAACATACCCTATATTGATATATGCAAAAATCTGCACAAAGACGACAAACCACTTAGCGCTTTACTCACGGACGTATAATGGAACTCCGCCATGCTTCTTATTGTCCAAATTGAATTGTCCCACTTAGTCATTCACCTCCTCGTAGAATGTCAATTTCAGAACGAATGTATGACATGCATTCCTAATGTCCTTCGATAGAATACTTGGCGAATCTCATACCTTTGATAACGCTCATCTTGGGGTATTTTTCTTTTCGTATTTGTATTTGTGATGTTTAGGGCTTGTTAAATATCCAGCGAGGTGGATGGTGCTACAGAGCCTTCCTATCTCCTTGAATAAATTACATAATTGCCACCAAAAATATTACATTAATAATAAATTATCCCCCCCACATAATCGGTTACAAATCTAAGCGTACTAATTTACTGATCTCTCTAAATACTTGACTCCATACTCTCGAAGATTTATCAAGTATATTCAAGATATCCAAGATTCATCAAGTATATTCAAGATATCCAAGATTCATCAAGTATTTTTCGATAAAATGATTTAATTTTAGTTTGTTTTAAGTGGTTTATTGATAGTTTATAATACAGCTTCAGCGATGAGGAGTAGAATAGGTAGAAAAGTTGTAGAGGATGAATAAGTCCTCAAGGGCCGTGATGAGGGTTCAGTATATCACGCTATAGCGATATACTGATCACTCGTATGAATACTCTCGTGAAGGGTTATATCTTTATCTAGTTTTTTTCCTTGTGCGAGTGTCATGTTGAGACGAGATAGTAGAATTGGGGGTTTAGATCTCCTTTGAGTGTCACGCGTTTTAGGAATTTCCCCTCACCCGTTGTCACGAAGAATTGCTTACCTGGAGCTTGGCAATTAATTTATTCACTCTCGTGTTCTTGAGAATATCCTCATAATGCACCCAAAAATTGCCAGTGCAGGCTACTGATCATATGGCCCTGTATGACTAACCATCCTGGAAGATGGGTTCTTTCAGTATCACCGCTACCTTATTCACTCGTGTTTTTCCTATATATATATATATATACATACATATATATATATATATATATATATATATATATATATATATATATATATATATATATATATATATATATATATATATTATTATATATATATATACACACACACACACACACACACACACACACACACACACACACACACACACACACACACACACACACACACACAAGAGTTGTTACATTCTTGTACAGCCACTATTAGGTAGCGTTTCGGGCAGGTCCCTGGAATATGATCCCCGCTGCGAAGAATCGTTTTTACAACCAAGTACTCATTTTACTGTTGAGTTAAACAGAGGCTACAGTTAAGTATTTGCGCCCAGTAAATCCTCCCCGGCCAGGATACGAACCCATGACAAAGCGCTCGTGGAACGCCAGGCGAGTGTCTTACCACTGCTCCACGAAGACTGTTCATGATGATATCCTCATAATGCACCCTTGTCGGGTGACCTTGGGGCGGGGGGGGGGGGGGGGGGAGGGGGTCCACTAGCACCCAGAGTTTGCAAGTGCAGACTACTGATCACATGCCTCTGTATGACTAACCATCCTGTGTGATGGGGATATTAGCATCACGTAGCTAGCTTTCCGACACACTGTACATACCTTCATATAGTCTAGGGTAGTTGCACAAATGCAGATGTGCAAAAAAAAAAAAAAAAAAAAAGAAGTCCCCTCACACGAATAAGGATATAACCATGTAACAAACTTTTTAACTGTATATAAACTCGAGGTACATCTACATTTATTTAGTAACCTCAGTATAAATTGTCATCCACACTTCCATGGAAATAAATATTCCATTCACCTGGGCTCCAGGAGTTTCAAACCATGGAATCCACGCATGTGAGGTCGTAGCTCTCTCCAATAGGCTATGAGTAAACTTAATAGGGAAATTTAAAAGTAAACTTACCTTAT